>NC_084596.1:11987901-12199514 GCF_033807715.1 Cololabis saira | reverse complement strand
AGGAAGGAAGGAAGGAAGGAAGGAAGGAAGGAAGGAAGGAAGGAAGGAAGGAAGGAAGGAAGGAAGGAAGGAAGGAAGGAAGGAAGGAGAAAAGAAGGAAGGAAGGAAGGAAGGATGGATGGAAGGAAGGAAGGAAGGAAGGAAGGAAGGAAGGAAGGAAGGAAGGAAGGAAGGAAGGAAGGAAGGAAGGAAGGAAGGAAGTAGGAAGGGAGTAAGGAAGGGAGAAAAGATGCAAGGAAGGAAAGAAGGGAGTAAGGAAGAAAGGAGAAGAGAAGGAAGGAAGGAAGGAAGGAAGGAAGGAAGGAAGGAAGGAAGGAAGGAAGGAAGGAAGGAAGGAAGGAAGTAGGAAAGGGAGTAAGGAAGGGAGAAAAGATGCAAGGAAGGAAAGAAGGGAGTAAGGAAGAAAGGAGAAAAGAAGGAAGGAAGGAAGGAAGGAAGGAAGGAAGGAAGGAAGGAAGGAAGGAAGGAAGGAAGGAAGGAAGGAAGGAAGGAAGGAAAGGAAGGAAGTAGGAAAGGGAGTAAGGAAGGAGAAAAGATGCAAGGAAGGAAAGAAGGGAGTAAGGAAGAAAGGAGAAAAGAAGGAAGGAAGGAAGGAAGGAAGGAAGGAAGGAAGGAAGGAAGGAAGGAAGGAAGGAAGGAAGGAAGGAAGGAAGGAAGGAGAAAAGAAGGAAGGAAGGAAGGAAGGATGGATGGAAGGAAGGAGGGAAGGAAGGAAGGAAGTAGGAAAGGAGTAAAGAAGGGAGAAAAGATGGAAGGAAGGAAAGAAGGAAGTAAGGAAGGAAGGAAGGAAGGAAGGAAGGAAGGAAGGAAGGAAGGAAGGAAGGAAGGAAGGAAGGAAGGAAGGAAGGAAGGAAGGAAGGGAGAAAAGATGGAAGGGAGGAAAGAAGGAAGGAAGGAAGGAAGGAAGGAAGGAAGGAAGGAAGGAAGGAAGGAAGGAAGGAAGGAAGGAAGGAAGGAAGGAAGGAAGGAGAAAGGAAGGAAGGAAGGAAGGAAGGAAGGAAGGAAGGAAGGAAGGAAGGAAGGAAGGAAGGAAGGAAGTAGGAAAGGGAGTAAAGAAGGGAGAAAAGATGGCAGGAAGGAAGGAAGGAAGGAAGTAGGAAAGGGAGTAAGGAAGGGAGAAAAGATGCAAGGAAGGAAAGAAGGGAGTAAGGAAGAAAGGAGAAAAGAAGGAAGGAAGGAAGGAAGGAAGGAAGGAAGGAAGGAAGGAAGGAAGGAAGGAAGGAAGGAAGGAAGGAAGTAGGAAAGGGAGTAAGGAAGGGAGAAAAGATGCAAGGAAGGAAAGAAGGGAGTAAGGAAGAAAGGAGAAAAGAAGGAAGGAAGGAAGGAAGGAAGGAAGGAAGGAAGGAAGAAGGAAGGAAGGAAGGAAGGAAGGAAGGAAGGAAGGAAGGAAGGAAGGAAGGAAGGAAGGAAGGAAGTAGGAAAGGGAGTAAGGAAGGGAGAAAAGATGCAAGGAAGGAAAGAAGGAGTAAGGAAGAAAGGAGAAAAGAAGGAAGGAAGGAAGGAAGGAAGGAAGGAAGGAAGGAAGGAAGGAAGGAAGGAAGGAAGGAGAAAGAAGGAAGAAGGAAGGAAGGATGGATGGAGGAAGGAGGGAAGGAAGGAAGGAAGTAGGAAAGGGAGTAAAGAAGGGAGAAAGATGGAAGGAAGGAAAGAAGGAAGTAAGGAAGGAAGGAAGGAAGGAAGGAAGGAAGGAAGGAAGGAAGGAAGGAAGGAAGGAAGGAAGGAAGGAAGGAAGGAAGGAAGGAAGGAAGGAAGGAAGGAAGGGAGAAAAGATGGAAGGGAGGAAAGAAGGAAGGAAGGAAGGAAGGAAGGAAGGAAGGAAGGAAGGAAGGAAGGAAGGAAGGAAGGAAGGAAGGAAGGAAGGAAGGAAGGAAGGAAGGAAGGAAGGAAGGAGAAAGGAAGGAAGGAAGGAAGGAAGGAAGGAAGGAAGGAAGGAAGGAAGGAAGGAAGGAAGGAAGGAAGGAAGGAAGTAGGAAAGGGAGTAAAGAAGGGAGAAAAGATGGCAGGAAGGAAAGAAGGAAGTAAGGATGAAAGGAAGGAAGGAAGGAAGGAAGGAAGGAAGGAAGGAAGGGAGGAAGGAAGGAAGGAAGGAAGGAAGGAAGGAAGGAAGGAAGGAAGGAAAGGAAGGAAGAAGAGGAAAGGGAGTAAAGAAGGGAGAAAAGATGGAAGGGAGGAAAGAAGGAAGTAAGGAAGAAGGAGGAAGGAAGGAAGGAAGGAAGGAATGAGGAAGGAAGAAGGAAGGAAGGAAGGAAGGCCAAGGCCGACAAGGAGAAGGAAGGAAGGAAGGAAGGAAGGAAGGAAGCTTCCTGTCCTTCCTTCCTTCCTTCCGTCCTTCCTTCCTTCCTGCGTCCCTTCTAACCTCCTTCTCCCCTCATGTCCTTCAGTCCGGCCGAAGGCCTTCCGTCCTTACGGAAGGAAGGAAAGGAGGAAGAAGGCCAGGCCTCCTTCCGGCAGGACCGGAAGGAAGGCGAAGGCCCCGCAAACCGGTCCCTCCATGCCCTCCTTTGCGTACTGCCCTGCCCCCTTTCGACCCTTCTGTACCCCCCTGTCTGCCCTCGTGTCCCTTCCGCCGTCCCGAGAAGGAAGAAGAAGAGAGAGCATGCCGAAGGATAGAAGAATTGGTCATTTTGACCCCAAAGACAGCCACAAGGGTTAAATATGCTTCTGATATTACAGGAGGAGTGATGCCGGGACCGATATGCCCTCCCAAGAATAATTTTGAAAGTATGAAACCAAAATTCTTCTTCCTTATTGGGCTGATTTCACACAAAACAGTTCCATCCATTCACTTCCGCTTTTTTGAAGTGAAGTTGTGGGGACAGCAGAGTAAGCAGAGCGGCACAAGCTTCCCTCTCCTCCAGCTCCTCTGGGGGAACAGAGACATTCCCGGGCCAGCCCAGAGATAGAATCTCTCCTGCATGTCCCGGGTCTTCCCCGGGGGCTCTTCCTGGTTGGACATGCCCAATTTTGATGATTCTCATCATCCCACAGTTTAGCACTCGGCTGCAGAGTAGACCACTCCAAGGAAAAGCTGAAGATCATGGTTGGATGAAGCCGAGATCACCACATCATCAGCAAAAAGCAGAGCTTGAATCCTTTGGCCACCAAACCAAACCAGACCCCGTCCACTAGGGATGGGCGGTATGGACAAAAACATTTATCACGATAATTTCTCGCATTTATCCCGATAACGATAAAAATGACAATAAAAAAAATACCAATTCAACTCCACCTTTGTAACTATAAATCTATCACCACATTCAGTCTTTGGAGCCAAAACACTGCTCTAAAACAATACTAAATGCTACTAAACTACACCAATTACATTGATAAAATTATAACCAATTAATTATATAATGAGTCCACCTGTACTGCAAAACTGTAATGACTCAAGCTCCTCGCTCTCAGATCCGCCATGTTTGTTACACAAAACGGGAATTTATCTTTCTTTCTTTCTTTCTTTCTTTCTTTCTTTCTTTCTTTCTTTCTTTCTTTCTTTCTTTCTTTCTTTCTTTCTTTCTTTCTTTCTTTCTTTCTTTCTTTCTGGCTCATATCTTTCTTTCTTTCTTTCTTTCTTTCTGGCTCATATCTTTCTTTCTTTCTTTCTTTCTTTCTTTCTTTCTTTCTTTCTTTCTATCTTTCTTTCTTTCTTTCTTTCTTCTTTCTTTCTTTCTTTCAGGCTCATTTCTTTCTTTCTTTCTTTCTTTCTTTCTTTCTTTCTTTCTTTCTTTCTTTCTTTCTTTCTTTCTTTCTTTCTTTCTTTCAGGCTCATTTCTTTCTTTCTTTCTTTCAGGCTCATATCTTTCTTTCTTTCTTTTCTTTCTTTCTTTCTTTCTGGCTCATTTATTTCCTTCCTTCCTTCCTTCCTTCCTTCCTTCCTTCCTTCCTTCCTTCCTTCCTTCCTTCCTTCCTTCCTTCCTTCCTTCCTTCCTTCCTTCCTTCCTTCCTTCCTTCCTTCCTTCCTTCCTTCCTTCACATACGTTGTGTGTGGATTTAACGCAGAACCATAAATCATCTTTACACAGAAACGTCATCAACGGGAATTTATCGTTTTTACCGTGAGATGACAATTTCTTACCCTGTGGAATTTTTTTGACGGTTTATCGTGAACGGTAAAATATCGCCCATTCCTACCGTCCACTCCTGGCTTAGCCTGGAAATTCTGTCTATAAAGGTTATGAACAGAATTGGTGACAGAGGGTACTGATGGAGTCCACCTGTCATCTGGAACTAATGCGGAACAAATGGCCAAACAATTTTAAGCCATTTAGTTTTCTACTTGCCAAGCTAACAGGTTGAGTGGTTTCTGGTTGGCACTCAATCATTACGTATGAACAGATCAAAGACAAGTTAAAGACTCAAACACTGATATGGCGTTTTTAGATTAGACCCCGTTATTATCCCTGGACAGAGGTGTGTAGTAACGAGTTACATTTACTCTGTTACATTTACTTGAGTACGTTTTGGGAAATGTTGTACTTTTAGGAGTAGTTTTGAATCACTATACTTTTTACTTTTACTTGAGTAGATTTGTGAAGAAGAAACTGTTCCTCTTACTCCGCTACATTAGGCTACGTTGAGCTGTTACTTTTCTTTTATCCCTTTTATCCGCGTACGCGTCAATCTCATGACATCACTGGGTGATTCTTTGGGAAAAATGTTTGTTTTTGCATGTTTTGTCACATTTCCACAGACTCAAACACACACACAGAGTTTATATGAGTTAATGGGCTTGTTCTAGTTCTGCCTGGTTAAAAAAGAAAAGTACAAAGGCTTGAAATTTTGTGCTACTTTAAAATTTTTTATTCTGTTATTATTTTATTTATTAAAGTACTTGAATTTACCTTAAGATTATTTTAATTTAAGCTATTTTTTTATTAATTTTAATTTATTTTATTGATTTAATTTGCCTAAAGATGATTATTTTGTACTTTTGTCTGTTTGAATGGTTGTGTTAAAAAAATAAATCAGACGTTACTCAACAGTTACTCAGTACTTGAGTAGTTTTTTCAACAAGTACTTTTTTACTTTTACTCAAGTAATTATTTGGATGACTACTTTTTACTTCTACTTGAGTCATATTATTCTGAAGTAACAGTACTTTTACTTGAGTACAGTTTTTGGCTACTCTACCCACCTCTGTTTCTGGATGAACGATGCATGCTTATCACACGGTCAGTATAAATGCAGGCCTTGTTATTGCCTCCCAGGTGCCTGAAGCCAAGTAAGGGAAGACGACTCAGGAGGCGTGATTGAGTGGAAGTACGTAACCGTCTGTTTGGTTGGCCTCACTGCCTTCACCAACATCAGAAGAGATGGCTGATGCAGGGGATGGAGTGGTTGGCAGATCTAACTGGATTTGTGTAGCAACTTCTTCCAAATCGAGTTGCACAAATACGACCATCAGGCTCCGTCTACCACTCCTGGTGTTGTGGTTGTTGACCGCAAAGAACTCTTCAGTTCGTTAATGACCCGAGTTTTGTTTATTCCAAAGACGCTGTCTGTCATTTTTGCAGCCAGTTACAGATTAAAGTTCTGTAATATGCAGATCTATAACATCCACGGCTCTGGGGAGGTAGACATCCTCATCTTGTCATCAACAAATCCCAGCCACGACCCACCATCATGTCATCAATGAATGTGGTTTTACTGCTATTTCAACATTTAGAGTCATCACCAGAAAAATAACTTATTTGACAATTTTCACCTGTTTCAAGTAAATTTTCACTTGAAATAAGTAGAAAAATCTGCCAGTGGGACAAGATTTATCTTCTCATAACAAGCAAAACAATCTTGTTCCACTGGCAGATATTTCTACTTATTTCAAGTGAAAATCTACTTGAAACAGGTGAAAATTGTAAAAAGTCGTCTGAAAAATAATTACTCCAGTGAAGTATAGATAACCAAAATTTCTACTTAAGTAAGGTAACGAAGTATTTGTACTTCGTTACTTGACACCTTTGCATGTAATCTGAAAGCAAACTAGCCTCCACGGAAAACCATGACTCCAGAATCACTTTTCATGGTTTTGGAGCCACGATTCTAGTCCAGATAATACTACACCCATAGCTTACAAAAGATAGATAACTGCAACCTCAAAATGATTTCTTCTCATTATTTGAGTGACATGAAATCAAACCACTTGAAGCATAAGTGACATGTGAAAGGCAAAAGTACAGCTACCTGTCCAACTAGGGTTGCCACCCGTCCCGTAAAATACGGAATTGTCCTTTATTTGAGAAAAAAATGTTGCGTCCCGTATTGAACTAATACGGGACGCGATTTGTACCGTATTTTCATTAACTTTTACACAATATTCTAGTTGAATTATTGAAATAAATGAACCTTTACACCATATTCTAGTTGAATTATTGAAATAAATTAACTTTTACACCATATTCTAGTTGAATTATTGAAATAAATTAACTTTTACACCATATTCTAGTTGAATTATTGAAATACATTAACCTTTACACCATATTCTAGTTGAATTATTGAAATAAGTTAACTTTTACACCATATTCTAGTTGAACTATTGAAATAAATTAACTTTTAAAACCATATTCTAGTTGAATTATTGAAATAAATTAACTTTTACACCATATTCTAGTTGAATTATTGAAATAAGTTAACTTTTACACCATATTCTAGTTGAATTATTGAAATAAATTAACTTTTACACCATATTCTTCACCTGTAGGCTATATTATACATCTGGGCTGATGTGGACATACATATCATAGGAGGATATTTCAGCTGCTAGTATGGTTGTCTGTCTGTACAGTCATGCAAGTTCAATGCTATTAAAGCACTTTAAACTTTAAATCAAAGCATTTTGTTTTTTATATAAAAATTTTATATAAAAATAAACACATTTTTATTCAGTTTAGAAGTTTTGGGGCTTTTTTTTTTGGCTCCTGCGCTGCTGAAATCAGGGCGTCCCTTATTTCTATTTCTGAAAGGTGGCAAACCTATGTCCAACAGAAATAAAGGCACCATACTGTTCCTCCTCAGTCCGTTCTCTTTTTACAGAGGTAAAAAAAAGAAATCCAGGCTACTACAATAACTCACGTTTTAGTTTTGGCAGAGGATATTTCAAATACAGACTTCCCTTTTCAGCTGACACTGAGTTTTGGTATGTTAACTGTGTCAGTGTAACTTGCTGGCATCACCACTGAAAACTAACAGCAGGTCTTCTTGCACCTGCTTGTATTCATTACCAGTCACACGAACTTGAGTATGCAACACACGGTCATAAGTTACTGCCACGGAAACAAGTGGAAGGTCCAGTTGATTAGCAGACGGGGCAATGAATCATTTCCCTCAGCCAGACAAACATTTTTGGCAGTCTTTTTGTACTCTACTCCAGCCTCCACAGATTTCAAATATTTTTTTTACATCAGTCTCAGAACACTGACTGAATTATTTATAATTAGCGTGTTAAAACAATTTTAACAAGTAAATGAAAAAAATCTTTTTAAGTCTAACTTTAGTCGTGTAAAAAAGGTCCTTTGAAGTATTACAGCCAGTTCTCAGTATTTTATTGTATTCCATTCAAACCCCTAAATCAGTTACCGACCGTGATATAGGTAGACATGATTAGTTGTAATTAGGGTTGCCACCTTTCAGAAATAGAAATAAGGGACGCCCTGATTTCAGCAGCGCAGGAGCCAAAAGAAAAAAGCCCAGAAACTTCTAAACTGAATAAAAATGTGTTTATTTTTATATAACATTTTTATATAAAAAAACAAAATGCTTTGATTTCAAGTTTAAAGTGCTTTAATAGCATTGAACTTGCATGACTGTACAGACAGACAACCATACTAGCAACTGAAATATCCTCCTATGCTATGTATGTACACATCAGCCCAGATGTATAATATAGCCTACAGGTGAAGAATATGGTGTAAAAGTTAATTTATTTCAATAATTCAACTAGAATATGGTGTAAAAGTTAATTTATTTCCATTATTCAACTAGAATATGGTGTAAAAGTTAACTTATTTCAATAATTCAACTAGAATATGGTGTAAAGGTTAATTTATTTCAATAATTCAACTAGAATATGGTGTAAAAGTTAATGAAAATACGGTACAAATCGCGTCCCGTATTAGTTCAATACGGGACGCAACATTTTTTTCTCAAATAAAGGACAATTCCGTATTTTACGGGACGGCTGGCAACCCTAGTTGTAATATATCTCTTTTAAAGTCATTGGAGCCATATAAACAGAAAATAGAGAAAGAAAAGGAAACAATGCGCCTCAGTTTGCCTGCACAGTAGCAGTCAGTCCGTCTGTGATCTCCAGTGTCAAATGGTTTTGTTAACAATGTAAGCAACCAGACGGGGTCATGAAACACATTATTCAAATATGTGCAGCGGCAATTAACTACCAAGCTACTGGCAGCTCTGTTTGGTGGACGGTGTGTCTTTATCTTGGGAATTCAACTGCAAGTAGGGTTGCCACCCATCCCATAAAATACGGAATTGTCCTTTATTTGAGAAAAAAATGTTGCGTCCCGTATTGAACTAATACGGGACACGATTTGTACCGTATTTTCATTAACTTTTACACCATATTATAGTTGAATTATTGAAATAAATTAACTTTTACACCATATTCTAGTTGAATTATTGAAATAAATTAACTTTTACACCATATTCTAGTTGAATTATTGAAATAAATTAACCTTTACACCATATTCTAGTTGAATTATTGAAATAAATTAACTTTTACACCATATTCTAGTTGAATTATTGAAATAAATTAACTTTTACACCATATTCTAGTTGAATTATTGAAATAAGTTAACTTTTACACCATATTCTAGTTGAATTATTGAAATAAATTAACTTTTACACCATATTCTAGTTGAATTATTGAAATAAATTAATTTTTACACCATATTCTAGTTGAATTATTGAAATAAATTAACTTTTACACCATATTCTAGTTGAATTATTGAAATAAGTTAACTTTTACACCATATTCTAGTTGAATTATTGAAATAAGTTAACTTTTACACCATATTCTAGTTGAATTATTGAAATAAATTAATTTTTACACCATATTCTAGTTGAATTATTGAAATAAATTAATTTTTACACCATATTCTAGTTGAATTATTGAAATAAATTAACTTTTACACCATATTCTAGTTGAATTATTGAAATAAATTAACTTTTACACCATATTCTAGTTGAATTATTGAAATAAATTAACTTTTACACCATATTCTAGTTGAATTATTGAAATAAGTTAACTTTTACACCATATTCTAGTTGAATTATTGAAATAAGTTAACTTTTACACCATATTCTAGTTGAATTATTGAAATAAATTAATTTTTACACCATATTCTAGTTGAATTATTGAAATAAATTAACTTTTACACCATATTCTAGTTGAATTATTGAAATAAATTAACTTTTACACCATATTCTAGTTGAATTATTGAAATAAATTAACTTTTACACCATATTCTAGTTGAATTATTGAAATAAATTAACTTTTACACCATATTCTAGTTGAATTATTGAAATAAATTAACTTTTACACCATATTCTAGTTGAATTATTGAAATAAGTTAACTTTTACACCATATTCTAGTTGAATTATTGAAATAAATTAATTTTTACACCATATTCTAGTTGAATTATTGAAATAAATTAACTTTTACACCATATTCTAGTTGAATTATTGAAATAAATTAACTTTTACACCATATTCTAGTTGAATTATTGAAATAAATTAACTTTTACACCATATTCTAGTTGAATTATTGAAATAAATTAACTTTTACACCATATTCTAGTTGAATTATTGAAATAAATTAACTTTTACACCATATTCTAGTTGAATTATTGAAATAAATTAACTTTTATACCATATTCTAGTTGAATTATTGAAATAAATTAACTTTTACACCATATTCTAGTTGAATTATTGAAATAAATTAACTTTTACACCATATTCTAGTTGAATTATTGAAATAAATTAACTTTTACACCATATTCTAGTTGGATTATTGAAATAAATTAACTTTTACACCATATTCTTCACCTGTAGGCTATATTCTACATCTGGGCTGATGTGGACATACGTAGCATAGGAGGATATTTCAGTTCTAGTATGGTTGGCTGTCTGTACAGTCATGCAAGTTCAATGCTATCAAAGCACTTTAAACTTTAAATCAAAGCAATTTGTTTTTATATAAAAATTTTATATAAAAATAAACACATTTTTATTCAGTTTAGAAGTTTCTGGGCTTTTTTCTTTTGGCTCCTGCGCTGCTGAAATCAGGGCGTCCCTTATTTCTATTTCTGAAAGGTGGCAACCCCAACTGCAAGACACTTGCTTAACGCTGCCAACAGGTACAGATCTGTGCCCACTACTTGCCCTGAGTAGTTTCTGTTTTTACTTTTTTTTTTTTACTTTTTTTCCTCAACTCGTATTGGAGGGTTTATGAAACTGGAGTAGGACCGGAGCCAACTCTGTGTCATGCCTTTGGCTCGTGCCAGCCTTCTACTAACACCCCCTCGCCCTTCGCTCCCCCCCCACTTCTTTTTCCAAGGAAGGTTGGGGGGGGGGGGGGGGGATGGAGAGCCTCAATGCTATCATTCTTTGATTCTGTTTGAATCTGGCTGCATGTGAGCAGGAAAAGGAGACAAACGTGCTTCCTGAGTGTTTCAGGGGGGGAAACGCTGTAATAAGCAAAGGGGTGGAGGGTTAAAAATAACTGGGCTATATAAGCCCAGAGCAGGATCCCAGTCACTCTTAAACTCCCACTGACTCTGGCTCAGTCAGGACGCTCCGCGCAGGACCGTCCGCCACTACCTTTCACACTCACATACAGTTTTTCCAGGGAAGTCTGAATGTGCTACATGAGGCAGAGCATGATGTGTCCTGATCCTCACCACGGTGATGAAGCACTTACTGACCTGACACAGACATCACGTCTGCCACGATTTATGTCATTAATTGGAGAAGTCCAATCACAGCTAACAAGTGGTGGTTTCATCATGGAAAATTTGAGATACACACCACTGTACGATAAGACATTAACCCCTTTAGAACCAGTATTTGGGGACAAATACAGACTTCTGAGATTGTCAGTCTGTAGAATTTTGTGAAAAACTTAACCTTTTTATGATCATAAGCTCATCCACAGTCAGTGACAGACATAAACTATAATTCTGATATAAAAGAGAAGGAAGCCTACAATCCTTGAATGGATTGAAATAGTTAATGACATCTACACTATGGAACAATTGACTTTTTCTTTGAGACATGCTACCAAGAAAGGTAAAAATACTGGGAAAAATGGAAGTCCTATTTGAACCTAAAATGATTTTCTGTATGTGTTTGGTAGAAGGAATATGCCATTGTTCGGCACACATGGACACTAAGGACCCAATATATATTTTTTTTTGTTTTGATATTTTTATTAGGGGGTAAGGCACAGTTGAACAGGAATAAACAAAAAAAAGATATACAGTCTACCTCCTTTTTTTTTTTTTTTTTGGATTAAGAACAGAACAAAAAAATCCACACAAAACAATGACAAATACACGAAAATTATTATATTCTTATATATAAGTAATATTTAAGTATTAAAGCTAAACAGTATGAATTAAAAAATAGATGAATAAAAAGGGGGAGAAAAAAAAAGAAAACAAAAAAAAAAACCACAAAAAAAAACAACAAACCCAAAAACAAAAGAAAAGTAAATAAAAAGATAAATAAAAAGGAGGAAGAAAGAGAGGAATAAGAGAAGAGAGGGAGGGGGGGGGGGGTCCGTCAATCAGGAGGCAGGGACTGGAAAGAGTGGAAGAATGTAAGAAAGGGAAGCCACTTATTATAAAATTTGTTGCAACTACCCTTCAGTGAATATTTAATCTTTTCCAGCTTCAGAAAAAACATGGTGTCGTTGAGCCACTGGGTACTAGAAGGAGCCTTAGTCAGGACCCAATATATTTTGATAAAAATGTAACCCGGACCCATTCAATCTTGTTTCTACATTATGCATTTCTATACACCTGTGATGACCCTGTCTGTCTTATGTTTTGTTTTTGTTGAAAAACTAAATAAAAATAAAATATATAAAAAAAAAGAGAAGGAAGCACATTGATGATGCTGATATTGAACCTTTTTTCCCTTTAATTCTAAAAAAGCCACGGTGGAGCTTTTTGGTTTGGAATACACTTTGAGGAACTTACTTTTAAAAATAGCTCATTTTCTGTTTTAGAAACTCTTGTTATACTCTTATATTTAATAAAAAGTCATAAAAACATCTGGAAATAATCTTGGTTGTAAAGATTCCCACATAGGTGGATTATCAACATAACTCTCAGATAATTTCCTGTGACTTTTCTCTCTTTTTCATTCTGAAAACAAGTGCATTATGAAAATAAAATGTTTCAAGGGCTTTGCCTCGCTGTCACTGGAACAATAACCTGTTTATAAATGGTTGATTACATGTAAACCTCACTGCACAGGGAGGACAGCAGCACTGATAATGCCGACTCTACAGTTGTGAAACAAATCGGGTTGCCCAATGGAAACACGATTGTGTAAATGTCACTTCAGGGAAAGTCTTTCCTGAGGCTTCTTTGGAAATGCTGCTCATTAGAATTTGACGAGGCAGATTTATTCATATTGCACGATTGATATGTGCAGTCTAAGTTCTTTGTCATATACAGTGATACGAATGTAGACTAACTAGATTAAAACTAATGTAAAAGTTCACAAGAAGTTCAAAGAAAACTTGAAACCAAGTCATTTGACAGTAAAGACACATAGCTTGGTTCCATGTCTTCAAACTGCGACTGACTGACTGCAAATTCATAATTTTGAATCAGTCAGTGCATGTAGCAAACAATTAATTTAATGCTCCTGAGTCAATGCAAAAATATTCATCATGGAAGCGACAGGGCACTAAAAACAGCACGCAATCATCATGAGTAACCGACGTGAAGCCACAGGACTGTTGGCTTGTCATGAAACTCTTTTCTTTCGGGAATAGTCACTGCATTTTTGTGTGTTTAGGAGGCGTGGCATCAGGGACAGGTTATGCATTTTCTTTTGTTTGTTTCTTTGTTTTAATTTCACTTACTCATATTTACAACTAACGGTGGCCGGAAATAATTGTGTCTCACATCTGAATTTGAAGCTGGCTACTGTTGAGGTATGCTGGGTTGCATTTACTCCCGGAAGCCAGAATTCGGAACCGGGAATTATGAAAAAAACACAGATTCTTGCATAAAAGTGTGCTGTTTCGTACATATATGCCATGAAGCTATCCAAATGATGGACCAGCTGTTGTCGCCATTGTGATTGTATTGTGAGCAATACTAATACATAAAAACAGCAAGATGATCACTGATAAAAAGCCAATAGGACTATGTGTATGTCAGATTTAATATGAATAAAACAAGGCAGAACTCTTGTAAACAGTAAAATTAGCTTTGTTGATGCAATTCGCAGCCATATTTGATTCAAAATGCACAGTAAGGGAAGTTGTTTTGACTTTTTGAGTTGGAATTCTGACCTCTGGACACTTTGAAGTAAAAATATTCGACTGGGAACTCAGAAATTTGGACTTCCGGACAGAAACGCACTGTTTTAGAACGTAGCAGCTGCGTTTCTTTCTTACGGCAGCTATAATGAGTAGATTTCTTCCCATAGATCTAAGACAGGGGTCGGCAACCCAAAATGTTGAAAGAGCCATATTGGACCAAAAACACAAAAAACTAATATGTCTGGAGCCGCAAAAAATGAAAAGTCTTGTATAAGCTTTAGAATGAAGACAACACATGCTGCATGTATCTATATTAGTTATAACTGGGGGAAGATTTTTTTTTTTCATTATGCACTTCGAGAAAAAAGTCGAAATGTCGAGAAAAAAGTCGAAAAGTTGAGAAAAAAGTCAAAATTTCAAGAAAAAAGTCGAAATGTTGAGAAAAAAGTAAAAATGTCGAGAAAAAAGTCGAAATGTCGAGATTAAAAAAGGAAAAAGGAAGAAAAAAAGAAGAAAAAAAGAAAGAAAAAAGAAGGAAAAAAGAAGAAAAAAAGAAGAAAAAAAGAAGAAAAAAAGGAAAAAATGGTCAAACATTTTTGAAAAAGCTCCACGAGCCACTAGGGCGGCGCTAAAGAGCCGCGGGTTGCCGACCCCTGATCTAAGAGATCTCACAGGTATATAATGTTATAACGTATCTAAGTGGTAGCAACGATTTTTAATCGAGCAGCAAAACTTGGAATCAGTTTGATAATTCACTGATAGTGAAAAAAAGTTCAACATTATCGTGATCTGATCATTTCATTTTGCAATAAATCTTATACTTTAGTTTTACTTTCAGTGCTTTTGGAAAAGTAGTATGGGATTGCAAGTTAAAAGATGTTTCTTCGACCAAAGGACACGGGGTCAAGAATCTGAGGAGGACACTGAATCCTCTCCAGCTCCACCAACGTGTTTGCTCTGTTTTTGACCTGTGACCTTGCTCCCGGGGGAGAAAGCTAAAGGTGCGTTGCCCTGAAGGGATCAGTCGAGCAGCACTTTTTTACCAAGTTCTTACAATTGTCTTTCAGTACACTACCCACTGTCAGCCCACTGAAAAAAGTTCAGCTGAACTGTTGCAGTCACGCCTACCGTATGTGAGGCTCTGACAGTCTGCTTTAATTAAAATATTCCATCTGGGTATGTACACTTCTCCACAGGAAGTGACGGCTCAAAATGAAATACTAACCTGACTCATAAACGTCATCCAAATTACTGAGTACTCCAATCAGACCTCGTACGCTCTTATTATGCCTGTTTAATCCCTTTGCTGCACCTCCCGACGCAGAGTCTGTGCAATTTCTCATGACGTTGGGCTTGCCATTGGAACGCAGCGGAAGTGAATTCGTCATCTGAAGACTTAATACAGTTTTGACTTCAGTTTGCTGTCAATCCGGTTTAATCCACTTGTGAAGAAAGGCTGAAATTACAAGTTTCCACCACACAGTTTTGATCTGAGGCAGCAATGTTTCATTTGAAGTATTTTGACAATCATTTCTATATCAAACCACTGAACTCGTGACAACTTTATTGTGAATAGCATTGAAGTTAATTCTCTTGAGATCCAAGTATCCACAGATGCTCAGTGGGTTTGATTCTTCTCACACATTCCCAAATGATGCTAATGGTTTTAGTTAATAAATTATGATGAAGACATCCTATGAGAGTTCAGGAATATACAGGACTGACTCAGAAAATTAGAATATTGTGATAAAGTTCTTTATTTTCTGTAATGCAATTAAAAAAACAAAAATGTCATACATTCTGGATTCATTACAAATCAACTGAAATATTGCAAGCCTTTTATTATTTTAATATTGTTGATTATGGCTTACAGTTTAAGATTAGGATTCCCAGAATATTCTAATTCTGACTGAATCCCAAAAAAAAAAACATGGCGGACATTTCTTATTTTTTAGTGAATAAAATCTACATTTTGAGTTAGTTTCTGCATAAAAATGCGTTTTGATTACATTTCTAGCGAGAAATATATATTTTACTTTCATAATATTCACTCAGTGAATGTACATAATCACTAGTTTCCCGTTGTTCGTGAAGATCACGCCAGAATAAAGGTGATTTATGGCAGTTTACAGTTTAAGATTAAGATTCCCAGAATATTCTATTTTGAGATAGGATATTTGAGTTTTCTTAAGCTGTAAGCCATGATCAGCAATATTAAAATAATAAAAGGCTTGCAATATTTCAGTTCATTTGTAATGAATCCAGAATGTATGACATTTTTGCATTACAGAAAATAAAGGACTTTATCACAATATTCTAATTTTCTGAGACAGTCCTGTATTCTGTACAGTAAAACTTTAAGAAAATACAGGGTACTGAAGTAGCTAAGTACCAGGGGGAGAGACAGTGCGTTCACTCTCACTAGCAGAGCAGAGGAAGGTTGCACGGCGGAGCAGGGGTCAGAGTCAGCGGTCAGGGGTTCAGCCACCAGTCCGGCAGCACCGCTGCCACTAAAAACACATTTCCTCTCAGGCCTTGCTGGACTCCCTCTGCGTGACGCACTTTCCAGTGAATACACAGTGCAGATCAGGCACCAGGATGTGGAAACCTCACAGCTGCACTCACAGAGTTCACTGGTGATGGTGGACATGACAGCACGATGATCACTGATGTATCAGTCACGAGGAGCTGAGCTGCCGTGAGTCAGCACAGGTCTTCATCACGGTATCGCCTGTGTGATACCTGCTGCAGAAACGGTATAGGTGAAAGCAGCAGGGATGCAAATTGTGTTGTACACAACTGGAGTGCAGAGTCAAGTAACAAAGTACAAATACTTTGTTACCTTACTTAAGTAGAAATTTTGGTTATCTATACTTCACTGGAGTAATTATTTTTCAGACGACTTTTTACTTTTACTCCTTACATTTTCAGGCAATTATCTGTACTTTTTACTCCTTACATTTTAAAAACAGCCTCGTTACTCTATTTCATTTCGGCCTTTAAACAAAAAACTATCCAGTTAAATTGCTCCATCCAGATAGAGTGAATTTGGTTGTGGTTGTTTCAGATGTTCTTGTCCAGTTTTGTTCTTACATCCGTTCCCTCAGATTCCTGCAACTAAACTTGGATGTACATTCCAATAAAGGTTAGGATAAATGATAACATGCCTCTGAAGTTTGACTTTTTGCACCATTACAATACTTATAGGCAACTATCATATCTCCTGCTCTCTGAAACACATGTTAATGCTCAATAGTACACATATATGGTTCTTTAATATATTCGCATTATACTAAGACGCATTCATTTTCAATGGCTTTTGTCCTTAATGGCTTTTTTCCCCCTTACATTACTTTTACTTTTATACTTTAAGTAGTTTTGAAACCAGTACTTTTATACTTTTTCTTGGGTAAAAAACTTGAGTTGATACTTCAACTTCTGCAGGGGTATTTTTAAACTCTAGTATCTATACTTCTACCTGAGTAATGAATGTGAATACTTTTGACACCTCTGCTGGAATGTGTCCATTGTGTAGCGCTTCACTACACAAAATATTCCACCTGCTTTTGAGTCTTCTGAAGGATTTTCCAAGATTTCAAAAGCACAAATGTATACATCATTATATATGCCTGGGAATCAAAGACACTTTGATCCATGTAAATGTGTATAATATGTCATTTATACTAAAGTGTATTTATCTAATATTCTTTCATGTTGAATCCAACATAGTTGAACGCACAGTTGCTCTGCAGGACAGACCTCTGGGGAGGGAAAAAAGAGACACAAAGAAGAGGGATTACAGGAGTAAAACTGTTTTCCTGTTGACAATCCTCACTCGAGATACCAACATCTCTGCAGAAACTCTCAACAAAGCAAGCCACGTGATTTGTGATGCAAATTTGACCCCAATCGACACCGCGTCCCCCGAGTCTGTCATTAACACCTGAATGGAACGTTACCTTAAATCATGTTTACATCACGAGTGGTTAAGAGCGTGAAAAAGCCTCTGAAGAGCGTTGTTCAGACGACCCTGGCGCCTGTTTGGACAAGCCCGCTGTGAGAGAACAAAACCATCTTTCCATTAATGATGAGCCGGGAGCCAAAGCGGCCGAGGCGAGAGCAGGTGGATGTGCAGCGGTTCATCCAGGGAGCACAAGCCCTGCTGGAATCAGCTGCACGTTTGCAATCGTGCACTTGAAAGCTGGAGGTGACAGGGATTTTTTTTTTTTCCTAGTTTCTCCCCTATTGCCTAATAATTTGAATAAAAAAAAATCGTGATATCACGTGGATGAGTTAGGAAAGAATAATCAAGCATCTGATTAAACTGGTGTCCTGTTAAGTCATTCTTATGTGCCAGTGCCATAATGTCAACATTTTCTTATACTTTCCCTCTTCGTTTTAAATGTTTTTTCAGGTATTACTCCTAGGGTTGCCACCTTTCAGAAATAGAAATAAGGGACGCCCTGATTTCAGCAGCGCAGGAGCCAAAAAAAAAGCCCCAAAACTTCTAAACTGAATAAAAATTTGTTTATTTTATATGAAAAAACTAAATGCTTTGATTTAAAGTGTAAAGTGCTTTAATAGCATTGAACTTGCATGACTGTAGAGACAGACAACCATATAGCAACTGAAATATCCTCCTATGCTATGTATGTCCACATCAGCCCAGATGTATAATATAGCCTACAGGTGAAGAATATGGTGTAAAAGTTAATTTATTTCAATAATTCAACTAGAATATGGTGTAAAAGTTAATTTATTTCAATAATTCAACTAGAATATGGTGTAAAAGTTAATTTATTTCAATAATTCAACTATAGAATATGGTGTAAAAGTTAACTTATTTCAATAATTCAACTAGAATATGGTGTAAAGGTTCATTTATTTCAATAATTCAACTAGAATATGGTGTAAAAGTTAATTTATTCCAATAATTCAACTAGAATATGGTGTAAAAGTTAATTTATTTCAATAATTCAACTAGAATATGGTGTAAAAGTTAATTAATTTCAATAATTCAACTAGAATATGGTGTAAAAGTTAACTTATTTCAATAATTCAACTAGAATATGGTGTAAAAGTTAATTTATTTCAATAATTCAACTAGACTATGGTGTAAAAGTTAACTTATTTCAATAATTCAACTAGAATATGGTGTAAAGGTTCATTTATTTCAATAATTCAACTAGAATATGGTGTAAAAGTTAATGAAAATACGGTACAAATCAGGTCCCGTATTAGTTCAATACGGGACGCAACATTTTTTTCTCAAATAAAGGACAATTCCGTATTTTACGTGGCAACCCTAGCTGGAGGTGACAGGGATTTTTTTTTTATTTTATTTTTTTTTTTTTTAGTTTCTCCCCTATTGCCTAATAATTTGAATTAAAAAAAAAATCGTGATATCACGTGGATGAGGGACAGAATAATCAAGCACCTGATTAAGCTGGCATCCTGTTAAGTCATTCTTACTGTGCCAGTGCCATAATGTCAACATTGTCTTATACTTTCCCTCTTCATTTTAAATGTTTTTTTTTCACTCCGAACTGAAATAAAGTTTATTCTAACAATGATTACGCGAACAAGCCTGTATATTGTGTTGCTGGAGAGGCTTGGCCTCTCGCAGTTTATGTCATTAACGTTGCTCTTTTCAGCATATTACGTAAGTATGGTTGCTATACAGGCTGTGTGTATGTTTGTAATTTGCCTGAACGTTTTTTTTTTTTTTTTTTTTTTCCAGCTCTCCCCCAGGTGGGTTGGCCTGGCGAGTGCGTCAGGCTGTGGGGGAGGAACTGCAGTTAAAGGCAGCGCTGCTGCCTGCGCCTGTCATACACTGAGCCCGGCAGCCTGCGGGGACGGCTTTATAAAGAGCTAAATTTACCAAATTTACGTTGTTTCCTGAGCTCTCACAATTGGCCACTCACACTGGGCTTAGAGAGTTATAAAGTAAGGGGGACCTCCTACCACTTTTAAACCTGTTCATGCATCTGAAGCGCAGCTGAGGAGAGAGAGAGAGAGGAGACTGTGGAAAAAGGCGCACGGACTCTGGTGCGGCTGCAACTTTGACAAGAGATAGTTCTTATTATTTCACTAAAAACGATGGCCTTATCCGGAGTGATGCTACCGTCATTTTCAACATTTGCGACATTTTCAAACCAAAGAGAAAAAAACTGCGAAAATGTAAGTTTTATTCTATGATTCAAGTTTTTTTTTTGTTTTTTTTTGTGGGTATATGTGTTGGAATTTTTTTTTTAACCTTTATTTAACCAGGCAAGCAAAATTAAGAACAGATTTCTTATTTACAAAAAGACATTAAAACACAATACAAAAGATAAAACAAATAATCAAGTAAAACAGTCAGTAGCATGAAGGATGACTAAAGGCAAGTGCAGGAGTCGGTTGTACTTAATAAAAGATGTAGTTTGAAGGTGGAGATGGAAGTGAGAACAGAAAGTTTAAGAATTGGGCTGAGAGTAAAAGAAAAAAAAATGTATTCTAAGAAAACAAAGCCAATGCTTCTTTACATGTTACTGTCTGCATGTTTTACACAAAACAGATTTATAATATTCATGTTTCTGTCTCTTTGTTCACACAGAGGTGGAAAGGAGAGTTGGACAGAATCGTCTCCACAAACTGTTCCATGCTTGAGATGGTACACAGCCTGGAGAATCACAGCAAAAAGGACGACGAGGATCTGAGTAATTATTTGGATCTGGATTTTATTCTCTCCAACACGACTGGTTCCGAGGCTCCGGCGGATTACTTTGGCACGACCGACCCCAGCATGTACACAAGTGGAAACTCAGTGCCATCCTACAGCGTGTCAGACGACCACCGCTCCCCGCCGCCCCCGTACGGCGCAAGCCTCATGACGGAACTGCTGCGCTCCGACGACACCAGCACCTATGGCATTACGCGCAGCAGCGGCCCCAACGTGCAGGGGAGGTTTTTTGTCAACCAGGTGCATTTCCCCCGGCCGGAAAACATCAAAGTGGAGCCACCCATGGACAGCTACGGCCCCGTTATGGGCATGGTGCCTCAGAGCTGCAGCAAAATCAAACAAGAAGGCAACGTGTCAGCGTGCATGATGTCCTTCGAGCAGCCGAGGGTGGCCATCTCTCCGCGGGCAGCCAGCAGCATGACGCCCCCGCTGAGCCCGGGCGACCAGGGAGCCGCGGAGTTGTGCCAGCCCATGAACTTCCAGCAGAAATATCACTCGCAGGCGGGTTTCCAGCACCACCCTCAGGCCCCGCAGATGCAGATGCCCTACCACGCTCAGCACCCTGGTTTCGTCATGTACGACAAGGGTCTGAGCCTGCAGCCCGGCGCGCAGAGGGTGATGCTGACGCCGCCGTCGTCTCCGCTGGAGCTGCTGGAGTCCAAGCCCAAGAGAGGCCGCCGCACCTGGCCGCGCAAGCGCACTGCCACGCACACCTGCACCTTCGCAGGCTGCGGGAAGACCTACACCAAGAGCTCACACCTGAAGGCACATCTCCGAACTCACACTGGTAAGTTCAAGCCCCTTTCTCCGTCTAAAACATGACAGCCACGTCTAATCTGTGCGTAATTACGCACAATGTTCCGTGCGTAATTACGCACAATGTTCTGAATCCTGTTTTTTTTTTTACGCACGCACTAATGAATTCCGATGCTCTTGTCCACGCAGGTGAGAAGCCATACCACTGCAGCTGGGAAGGTTGTGGATGGAAGTTCGCCCGCTCCGATGAGCTGACCCGTCATTTCCGTAAACACACCGGGCACAGGCCGTTCCAGTGCCACCTGTGCGAGCGCGCCTTCTCCAGGTCTGACCATTTGGCACTTCACATGAAGAGGCATATGTGAAGAAAGAAGCCTACTTGAAGACTTTGGGGGGGTTCACAAGGGGGATTGTATTATTTTTGTTGTGATTCAACTGTATTTTTTATTTAAAAATGCTCTCCATGTGGCCAAATTCTTTTATAAAATATTGAACTGTAAACGTTTTAGTGTTATTATTTTCTAATAACGTAGCTGGTACTACTTTGGTTTTCTAAAAAAGCTTTAGAAAAAAAAGTTTTGTTTGCTTAAGAGCAGGCAGACCAAGAAGGGGCTGGCCCTGTATATACTACTCCTCTTTGACAGAATAACTGGAATGCTGTGTTTGACACAAACGTGCCTTTCTATGCTACTGTAAAACTTGTGTGACAGAATGACATGACCAAAAAATGAATCCTTTCTTTTTGACAGGGGTAAAATACACATAGTTACCCAACATGTGCAGAGACAATGTTTCTTTTGTTGTTTTTTTTTTAAGTCTTCAGTTTTTAATTTTTCTGAGCTTTTTCAGTTTGCAACTGTTGTTCTTCTTTGGTGTGAAACTCTTGGATCCAGCCCCTCTGTACACTATCAGGGCTTGATGTCCTGTGCATTATTTTTTACCTAAATTTATATAAATAAATACATGGATTTTATACTGTAAAATATGTATTTATTGTAAATATTAAAAATAACGGATTTGAATGCTTGACTGTTGTTGTGCAGTACTTCTTTTTTTTACAAATGTGTAGTCATACCACATATATACCTCATTCACACATTTTGATTAACCACATCCACCCACTCAACAAAAAGGTTTCACAACTGTTCTTGAAAATAGGCACCGCCAACGTTCAAATTAACTCTTAACTACACCAACTACATCTTTTTGCAGTTGCAGAAGCAGACTTTTGATACATGGATACTTAATTTCCACAGTGATGCCTTGCAGCTGCAAGACAGAGAAGGGCAGCCGCTTGTGGGCTTAGCCTATAAATACAAACACACCATTTCCATAATTACAGAGTGAGCCAGGAGCCGTCTGGACAGAGGGGCACAGCAAACCCTCATCAGGGATCCCTTAGACTCCCTTTCTGATGGGTAGAAATTATAGTAGGACATCAAAGGACCTTAATACTACAATTACACACAGTCACTCTGCACTACATTTTCAAAGTATTCCAGCCAATGCCTATAATATCTGCATGGTGTCAGTGAGCATTTGTGACTCTTGCATGAAAGACTGCATTGAGTGCAACTATCAAAGCCAGATGGCATTTGTGAAAAGACTGAATATTGCTTACAAAACTCAAAATTTGATAAAACCCCAAAGCTTTGATGGAAAACAAAGTCACTCAGTTATAGTCCTCTCATATCTTAGAAAAACTTGCAACAGTGACCAAACAAGCAAACTATCAGCATACTACTGAAATGCTTTAAATGTTAAAAAAAAATAGAATTCACATTTTTTTTCTAATAAAAAACAGGAAGTGTAGACCAGGTCAAAAATATCTACTCTGAAAGATGCAAATGTATCACTCTCATTTCACTTTTTTTTTTTGTTCTAATATCAATGCAGAAGGGCACACGCATCATTTACGTGCCTTTTCAACGCAGAGTTCAAGAACATGTGACAAAAATGATTCCATACAGTGCTGCAACTGTTAAAACACCCAAATGTATATCATGGATTCTTTATTGTGCCACAAAGGCCTTAATTTTCAATCAAATTCCCACTGCCTTCTTTATCTGGATGTGGATATTAAAGACACCACAACTTACCTTCCTCCAGGAATGTTTTAAGTCACTTTTATTCAGTTCAAAGTTCTTGCAGTTTTGAGCACAACAGAACTTGAGGCTTTTCTTTACTATAAATGCAAACATACTGTGCAATATTCCATATTAAGAATGTTGATAAATAAGGCGCTGTCATTCTGTAAATGTCCATTATGGAGTACAGTATACAGTTCATACATGGTGTAAATAAAACCTTGTTAGTGTTGTAAAATGACAAGAGCACACAACATTTTAAGGCATTTGAAGAAATGTTCTCCACATCAGATAGCTATGACCAGAAAGCACAAAGCCAGAATAAAAACCATCCGATGGCTGACGGCTGTGTTGCTGAGAGGAAAGCGAAAAGCTGCTAATGCATCATCGCACCGCATCTCATGTAGTGTGATGAATAGAAGTAGAAGGATGAGTATAGCACCAGTATAAACAATCCATGTTTACACTTTTCCATTTCATAGAGGCTTTAAGTTTCGATGGGAGTGTTTTCTAGATGTCACAACAAGGCAACCAATGATGAAGCCGTCTGACAAACACCAGCTGGTGATGAACAGCACTCCAGGTGGACGAATTTGTTCACATGAAAAGAAGGACTCAATGATTATCACTAAAGTCTCAATGACTTTGATTATTTCCCCATAGTTCTTGGACTCATGCACTTTAAATGCCATAAATAGTTGACATGAAGACATAAATAACTAGAAACACATGTTACAATTTAATTAGGACTCTTTATCTTGCCTTGATCTGATCACTAAGCTCAAGTTTTGATGACAGCAATAGTTTTAAAGGATGATCCAAGGCTCGTACATAAAGTTGTCATGTAACAATATTTACAGTTAGGCCTTCACAAAAGTCTTTAAACATCCGTATTGGCCTGAATCATAAAAAGCTCAGAGTGGTTAGCATGTATTGTTTGATTTTCAATATGAATGAGTAATGAAAGGTTAAATAAAACAAGTTCAAGAGTGTTTTTTACTTCATATACCACAGATGCATTGCTTTTATACAGAAATTAAACTGTAAAATACTCGTGGAGGCTAGTGAGTCGTAACAGGATATGGAGCTAGATGAGGTTGCAGTCAAGTACCCTGCAGATTTGCTATCTTTTACCAGGGTGAAGCCATGCTTAAATAAGGAGGTCCCGAATTCCCCTTGTTCATAGATACAATATAGCGGTGGACAAACGAACCCCGACTGGCTGCAGAATTTGCAGTCGTTTGACAAAAGGTCCAATCATAACTGAGGGAACACTGGTTTCATACAAAGTGGCAACAGGGTCTGCTAGTGACTTCGGGCCAGTCGGTGTCGATGTCTTAAGCCTGAAGAAGAAAGACTCAAAGTCAGAGGAAGGAAGACGAGAAAGCTGGGGTGGGGCATGCCCGATCAAGTGTTGGGCATGTCAGCCTTGCTGAGCGCGATGGCCAGCTCCAGATCCTGCTGCTCCTGAATCCTCAGCCTCCTCAGTCTCTCCTGCTCCTCTCGCTCACTCTCCCGCTTGGCCCATTCCAGCTGCTGGTTCTCACTTCCAAACTACAGCAGGGAAACACATATTAGATAAGGAGAGAGGAAAACAAAAAGACAAGAAAGACGCAGATAAATCCATGGACAATTTAAGATAAAATCATTTTTTTCTTATTAGGCAAGATGTCAAAAAAATAAATTAGATATGTGAAATGATCTGAAAAAAGCAATAAATTAAAAAATATATATATACTGTAGGCCAGGGGTCGGCAACCCGCGGCTCTAGAGCCGCATGCGGCTCTTTAGCGCCGCCCTAGTGGCTCCCTGGAGCTTTTTCAAAAATGTTTGACCTTTTTTTCCTTTCTTTCTTCCTTTCCCTTTTTTCTCTTTTTTTCCTTTTTTTCTTTTTTTCCTTTTTCCTTTCCTTTTTAATCTCGACATTTCGACTTTTTTCTTGAGATTGTACTTCAACATTAATCTCGACATTTCAATTTTTTTCTCGAAATTTTGACTTTTTTCTCAACATTTCAACTTTTTTCACGAAATTTTTACTATTTCCTTGACATTTCAACTTTTTTATCAACATTTCTACTTTTTTCTGAACATTTCAACTTTTTTCACGAAATCTTTACTATTTCCTCGACATTTTGACTTTTTTCTCAACATTTCGACTTTTTCTCAACATAGACTTTTTTCTCGAAGTGCATAATGAAAAAAAAAATCTTCCCCCAGTTATATCTAATATAGAAACATGCAGCATGTGTTTGCCTTCATTCTAAGGCTTATACAAGACTTTTCATTTTTTGCGGCTCCAGACATATTTGTTTTTTGTGTTTTTGGTCTAATATGGCTCTTTCAACATTTTGGGTTGCCGACCCCTGTTGTAGGCAAATGAAAACAAAATCTTTAGACATTTAGATTTCACTAGGACGTCACAGAAATAGGCTTTAAAGCACAGTCCTGGACTTTTGCCAGAAAAAAAAAATTCATATTTCTCATACTGTGGACTTTGATCAAAGCAACTGAGGATGTTTAGAAAAATGATTGTGGTCATGAATCACAATACTCAGATTAAGCGGTGCAGACAGGTTTTACACATGCAAAGGATTGACCACCACACTCTTAAGCAGTCTTACCTTGACATTCTCAGATCCTAGCAAAAAAACAAAAGTTAAAATACAGAGCTTGAATTAAGAAAAATAAAAAAATCCCTTTCACAAAAACCATGCTAGCATGAGGGATAACAGAAATTCATGACATTTCATAAAGCTGCCATGCGTCACTTCACCACCTGAGCACATGCTTGGCCATTAAGATATGCAACATAATACGGATGTGGGAGATGACAGACAAAGACACTTATTTTCTCGCGCTCTGCTTGGAGGCATAACATGCTTTATGGAAAATAAGTCTAAAGCTTGCACGTCATGGCTTGGAAAAATGCTCCTCTAGCAATGCCTGAGCAGGCAAGTTCACTACCTGATAGAT
The DNA here is from genome assembly GCF_033807715.1 of Cololabis saira. NCBI lineage: Eukaryota > Metazoa > Chordata > Actinopteri > Beloniformes > Belonidae > Cololabis > Cololabis saira. The sequence goes on along the minus strand of NC_084596.1, from coordinate 12,173,460 downwards.
GAATTTGCATGAATACAGCCCTCCGTTTATATTTGAAGTCAAATCTGAAGCAAAAGACGACAACAAGCATGCAAGCCCCTTTGCCATGAGGACAACGGAAACCTCAGAAGGACGACACTGCAACTGTGCAAGACACTCATGCAAACATGGAATTTCCTTGGAAAGCTCAAAGATGAGAGATGTCAGTTGTTTGTCAACAGCCAGTAAACATCTTGGACCTTTAAAAGCTCGCTTATACGAGGCACATTAACAGAATGAGGCCCAGTGGCACAGGGATAGCCCCTGAGGTATCGACTGCGTAGTCTGAAGAGTGAGATCGTGAGATCAGCAGCTCATGCAGACGAAGATTCTCCACCCAATGACAACAACAGGGAAAAAAAAAAAAAACTATTTACAGACTACACTTACAGAGCCAAAATCTGAAAAACCCACAGGATATTCTTTGGATGCTTTACTCGAGTGTGTTGTAACAAAAGAGCTGTTACTGGCTGCTGTAGAGCAAACACTCTGGGTCGGCTCTGGTGCATTCAAATTGAGCGCACCTACTGGAGAAGATAGACATTTAAATGAATAAAAACCAAAGACATGGCACAATAAAAGCATCGTCACTTCAGATGCTGAAAGCTAGAAACCCCTTGTGAAAATAAGCTCATACATTAAAAAGGATAACATGTGATGCTGTAAATTTAAAAAAAGGAAGGTAACAAGCTTTGAGCTTTGAGCTTACAGCACACAGCGCAGTCATACATGAGAAACTTACAATGGTCCACAAATGGTGTTAACCACATTCTTTGAATAATGCTTACTGATGCATTAAAGGTAAAACATGCATAGCGTTGCTTTTTTGGAACACATTATTGTAAGAGATGTACCCAACCATGTCTACCGTCAGCTGCTGATGCTTTTTTCTTTTTTTTTTAATCTAGTTTAAACTGCTTTTAGCCATAACGCACTATCCATAAAGGGTAGTACGTTATGGAATTCTATACCTGTACACATAAGGGAATGCCCCTCTTTAACAACTTTTAAAAACCAGATAAAAATGTGGCTCAGAGGTCCACAAATGTGTACACACACCTAATGTGTGTTTGGGCCTCCTCCTACCTACTAACTTTTTTTTTTTATCATTCTCATTTTACTAATTGTACTTGTCTTTGTTTCTGTTTTCTTTTTCTTATTGCATTTTTACCTTTTCTGCTTTTAACACCTTACCTGCCTATATTGGACTACAGATGGAAACTAGTCTTGTGCTACAATCTGACACACTTACATATGTATATATGTTCATCAATGTGCATTGTCCTGAGAAATAAATAAAGTAAAGTTACAATTATCTTTTGAACCTCCAAGCTTAGAAATATCATCTATTATTAAGTAATTTTATCCATTATTTTTTTGTTTTAGCATACTTCTGTCTCTACACCAAAGAAATACAGCTACAAAATGAATGCATGTTTATCTTTGAATGACACCCCTTTATCGAAACAGTATTAGTTAGTGTTAGTGTAACGGCCTCTCAGATGGAAAGCTTCAGAGCAGCCCGTACCAATAACAGTGGGCTTCTCACTTCCCCTTTACATGAGGCTCATCTCAAGTTCAAGCTTGCTGGCAAACTGCAGCGACTCATCTCTACCCTGTTCTGTGTGGTAAAAGCAAAGGGGAACACCAACTTTCTCAGGCTGTGGCCTCTGCTGAAAAAAATAAGTGCAAGGTAACAGCGGAAGGGCATGGCCTGGGAATAGTACGTAGGTGTTGTTTTACTTCACATGCACACAGAGAGCAAAATGAACGTGAGGCTAAATGCATACAGGAATAGAATATGGTTCTCAGTCTCATCACCGAGTAGACACATATAACATGCACTGGCATTACTAGGTGGCATTTAAAATCCAGTTTTATTAATATCAACAGGATCACGTCAAGCTGTGAGAAACGAACCATGATATCTCTACCAACAGCTTTCCTGTTTACAGCATTAAAAGAAGAAATTATTATCTGTACCATCTCATAGCTCATTGAGGAAGTTGTTTTTTTTTTTTTTAATACTAAAGGCATAAAAATACCTTTATTGGCGAGAACACTCAAAATCCAATTGAAATGTACCAAAAAAAACAACCAACTGTGTAACATTATCTTTCATGGCATTATAAACCATATTTTGTAACCGATTATTATTGATTTGTTGTGATGTGATGTATTGTAAAAAAGGGTAGGCATTAGGGCTGTTCGATTAATTGATTTTAAATCGTAATCGCGATTATGTAATTAGAACGATGTTAAAACGTGAAAATCGATTTTTCACTTTTTTTTTTTTTTAACCTTGTCTGCACACATATTAATGATTGATACCATATTAATGATTGATGGAAATACCTCTCAATACCTCAATTTAGTGTAGGAGGGGGCGTTGTAACATGCCACCGGTAGACCGGCTCGTGTTCCTTGCAAAAAACTTGCAAATGTGAATAGCAAATGTAATGACTGACATTACACACCTCTACCTCCTTCATGGGTTGCATTATTATTTAGCATGCAAAGACCCAGTTTAGTTTAATTAGAAAATGTCTTGTTTTATTTAATTGGAAATATAACTTACTGTATGTTTGCAAGTGCTGATTTGTTGATTTTTTTTTCAGAGATAAAACTTTATATTTTATTATATTTTTTAAAACTTTTTTTCAACTTATTTTACAGAGTTTTGCACTTTATTCATTCATTTTTGGTTTAATAAGAGCAAAGTTTGCACTTAAAGCCCAATGGGGCAAATGTTCAATAAAAAAACAGCATATTTGAAATCATTTCTTTGCCTTTTGTCAATTCACAAAATAATCGTAATCGAAAATCGGATTTTGAGAGAAATTTTTTTTTTATTTTTAATTTATTTTAATTTTATTTTTGGGCAAAATCGAACAGCCCTAGTAGGCATCATATAAGCTACGGCTTCAGTCTACACCTTTTTTGGTTCATTTATTTATATATCCAGCTTTACTGTGGTGCATGTTTTGATTGACTAATGGACCAAAATAAAACTAACTAACTAACTAACTAACTAACTAACTAATTATAAAGTGGTCTAGAGAATACACAACCTGTAGTGTATTTAACCTCAAGGACTGACGATTTTTCATCATTACCGCAAAAGGACTGGCAAGAAGTAGATAGCTGCCAAATATCTGCACACTTAGTCGCTGATGTAGTGACTCAGACATGATGAAAGCAGTTGAAATCAATATCATTCATATAACATCAATAAATACCAAAAGTCCCTGACACACTTAAAAACAAAATCGGGGATTACCATAGGGAGGTGCGGGCCGATTAGGAACATTTTTCTTCGATGGGAGTACAGGATTGTCCAATTTCTGTTTACAGGAGGAAGAAAAAATTAAAATATGTTAACTGCCATACAAAATAATGAGCCCAGCATAACTCTGAGCAAAGACAGCAAAGTGAGGAATTATTACCACATTTATTTTGGCCAGCACTAAAGATCACATTTTTTTTTTTTTTTTTTACATGATTATCAAATGACATTTGAATTATGTTGCATTAATCTAACTTTACGCAAAACATTTTGGCATTTCCATGGTAAAGGGTTGTATTTTGTGATCAAAATGTCAAACTAAATATGGCTCCAGCCAGCTTAGCAAATGTTAGTGGAGCTGTTTAAATAATCCTTCAGATAATAATAATACAAGAAGTATCAAATTTGACACATCTGCACCACCCACATAATCACAAAAAAGGTTCATGCATCTATCCATCATCATCTGGGTGATCCCAGGGAGTTCTCCGGCCAGCTGGGAGACACAGTCCCTCCAGCATGTCCTGGATCTTCCCCGGGGTGTCTTGGACGGACGTGCCCGGGAGACGTCGTCCTCGCCAGACTCCCCAGCCTCCTCATCTGGCTCCTCTCAATGAGGAGCAGCAGCGGCTCTACTCTCAGATCTCCTGGATGACCAGGAGGAAGCTCGGTTCTGCCGCCTGTATCCCGTTCTTTCAGTCACTACCCAGAACTCGTGACCGTAGGTGAGGGTAGGATGTAAATTGACTGGTAAATCAAGATATTCATCTTTTACCACACCTTCCCGCCTATCAATCTCCCCCTTCCATTCTCCCCTCACTACTAGGGGTGTAACGATACACTAATCTCACGATACGGTACGATACACGATATTGAGGTCACGATAACGATACGATATTATAGCAGTATTTTTTTAACAACCTTGCATGAGGAACATATGATTGGAAAAAATTGTCTTTTATTTGAAAGACACAAAATACAAAATAATGCTGTGCATTTGCCCTATTGTTCCAGTTTGTGATGCTTTATAACTGTTTAAGTTTTAAAGAGAAAGCCAGGCCAACCATTTTCCACAAACTGAACTAAAAGTAAATGTAAGGTTTGCATTATGCATCTTCAGTTTCATACAAGTACAAATATTTTGCCACAAACTGAATAGTTTCTCTCATGTATGATTTGACTTTTTTCTTTTCCAGAAATTTAACAACTAAAATTCAATAAATAAATAAAAGTAAATAAATACATACAATTTTACATCATAAAAAAGATTGATTCATGCTCACCTTATAAGTGTAAGAAGAGATTTATTTTTGTTAAGGTTATTTTGGTAATTCAGGGTTCATTATTTTATAAATATATTCTTTATATCCTGATGTAAAACTTTAATGACACTAGTCAGTTTATCTAGTGATTAGTCTGTTTTAGATTGGGCGGAGTGATACGCCACAGTACGGCACTAGGTGCTGTGTTGATGTTCTAAAATCCTACACTGTTGAGGGACATTAAAGTACACTGGAACTCAGCAGAAGTCGTCTCCGTGTTTATCCTACTTACGACCCCAAAAAGATTTAATTTAATAAGGTAAGACTTAACTCTACACCAGACTTAAAAGTTCAGAGCTCAAAACCTCGCTAGAGTCCCGTGATCGGGACCGCAAAACGGTACTAGTTTCTTCTGAGCGTAGTAGGAATTTGGTCCGCGGGTCGGATGCGCGTTACTAGTCAACACAATAGATTAATATTAATAACCCAATATCGCGATACAGTTTGTCATCTCCACGACACGTATTGTGACGTTTTTGTATCGCGAAATTTTGTGGCACGATATATTGTTACACCCCTACTCACTCGTGAAGAAGACCCTGAGATACTTCAACACTTTTGGTGTATCTGATTCCCCACCCAGAGAGGGCACTTCACCCCTTTTCCATCGGATGGTCGTGGTCTTGGATTTAGAGGTGTTGACTCTCATCCCAGCTGCTTCACATTTGGCTGTGAACCACTCAAGTGAGAGTTGAAGGTCTTGGCCTGATAAAGCCAACAGAACCATGTCATCTGCAAAAAGCAGATTTCCCCCACGGGAAACAAGTCCGGCTTACAGCCGACAAAGCGGACCAGGATCGGATACTGGATGTAGAGGGACCGGAAGGCACGTATAAAGGGCTTCCAGCACCCCATACTCCTGGAGAACCCCCCACAGGGGCACGGTCAAATGCCCTCTCCAAGTCCACAAAACACATGCGGACTGGTTGGGTAAACGCCCATGACCCTTCCCTAACCTTCCCGTTTATCCCTTTAGAAGGGTTAAACGTTTTTGGCAAGAAATACCAGCATGAACTTGATATTACATACCGTAGATGACCAAATAGTCGCCCGCGCGCAAATACGCGCCTGTGCTGTAATAGCCGCCGGGGTCCGAGCCCATTTAGCATAATAAACGCCGGTCCAATTAAACGCCCGGGCGACTACCGGTAATAACCTGGTAATAACACTGTATTTGCATTGTATTGTGTACAGTATATACATATATATATATATATATATATATATGTATATATATATCGTTCATACTGCTCTGATCAGCTCTGATCAACTCCAGTTCATCAGTTATGGGGATTCTTTATTATTTATAATTTTATTTATTTATATATTAAAATCCCAAAATATCTGTACCGTTTCTGATTGGGTGTGTGCACTGCGAATCATTTTTAGACACAACAAAGAACGCGTACCGCAAAAGTTGTGTCAGGAACCCGGCGTCCCAGCAAAGTGAGAAGAGAAAAAAAGAGTTCCGCAGACAGCGCACACACTGAAGGCTGATTTATGGTTCCGCGTTACAACAACGCAGAGCCTACGGCGTAGGGTACGCGGCGACCGTACGTGGAAATGCGCTCTTTTTTTTGCTATTAAAACATGATTTGTAATGTGAATTTGCAAAACTTAAACTACAAATAATAGTTTTTGACGTAACATCAGAGATTGTGCATGCTCTCTGTGAAAGGATGAGTCAAATCGGGTCGCAGCTGCTTCAACTGTGATGCCTTCACCAGGAGCGACCAGGATTTCAAACACGCTTGATTTTCTTGCGACCTCACGATTCGTGATCGGGAGCTCGTCGTGAGGTGTTGTGTACAGTGTGTACAATTTTAGTTCCAGTGGTACTATGGTGATCTCATATGTTCTTTGTAAGTAATGGTCTGGTGCTGCTCATTGCAAAAATAAATTGTAGCCTGGTGCAAATACCCGCCTGGTTCTTATAAACGCCTGGGGTCCAAGTGGATTTAGCATATTAAACGCCCGGTCATCTAAATACTAAATGGTCATCTACGGTAAATAAGTTTATGTTACACACACAAAAAAAAAAACAGAGGAAGGAATCACACTTCTCTGGCCAAGTGGACTGAGTCTGAAGTGCACGTGTCATTCAGAATAAAAAAAATGGCTATAAGTGGCTATAAATCTATATGTAGCCATATATAACTTACCTTTGACATCTGACTAAAGTCAGCAAATCCACCTCCCTTGCCTCCAAAGGACTTGCTTCCAAAAGGGTCAACTTTCCCAAACATGTCTGTGACAAGAGAGGATTGAAATACATAGAATTAGCAGGAAAGCCTAACGAAGTTAAGCCCCGAAGCACATGTTCAAACCTGTCTCTGCATCGAGGTTTTTCTGAAAAAGGTTTCTATGTTATTTTCAGACAAGAGAATGTGGCATGACCGTTTTATTTTCCATGACATTTTGCAAAAGACCTGAAAAACTGAGGTTTTGTTCAAACTGACGCATGCGTCAACCACCAACTTATTAGAGACGTCAGTCGGTCCACTGTTAAACAGAACTGTGCTTGGATTGTTTTTAGGTGCATTGGCACACTGTTTGATAATAATAATTACAAAAATAAATAAAAAAAGCAAGCTTTGAGTGAAAAAAACAAAACTCTGCTCCAGTATATAAATATGTTTGTTGTCTAACCACAAAAGAGCCCATTCACATGCAGTAAGCTGTTTTCATTTATGCCCAGTAACCTTGCTCAGGTCTACAGTCAGGTCTGTGTTCTTCTTAAGTATGTGCAGTATGACAGCGCATCGAATAGCAGCAGCCACCAACTTAAAACAACTTCCGTAGCAAATGAGGCACGGCAGTTCAATCGCAGCAGATATAGAGACGGGACAGACGCAGGAGCGAACTGGTTAAATGAGTGGCAGTGTATTCTAGTAGTGGAGGACCAGCAGTCACAGAGTTTCTGTTATGTTTGGCTCCTGGACGCCTCCTGTTTTTCCAGAGTAGGGGGAGTATTTTTAGTTGGCCAGTAGTTAAATGCTTAGGTACGACACTAAAAATAGCCTCGAACCACAGGAAAAATTGAAGCCACAGCGAGTAAAAATTGTTTGCCCCAGTGCCCCCTCCCCAAAAATAAAATCTAAATCCAACACGTCACCCAGAATAGTTTAGAATGAGTCTTTGAGATGGGTTTCATAATAACAACCTTCTCTCATGTTCATATGTCCATTAATAGAGTCATATTCTGGGAAATCTGTGTGGAAAATCTACTCTTATATGTACAGAGATTACCATGTGTTTAAGCTTTTAGTTTAACACAGTGATGTGGCAATATTTCATCATACATGTCAATCCAGTGCCAAATCGTCACACCTTCCTTCCTACCTCGAGAAAAATGATTAAGGCCACACTGGCTGACAAAAAAAAAGTGTGTGAACTGATTAAAGTTGATGTTACCAGAACGAGATTATCATGAAAATGTTGTGACACAAACATAGACTACTTCAGGTAAGTAATACCCAGAGGTGTCAAGTAACGAAGTACAAATACTTCGTTACCTTACTTAAGTACAAATTTTGGTTATCTATACTTCACTGGAGTAATTATTTTTCAGACGACTTTTTACTTTTACTCCTTACATTTTCACGCAATTATCTGTACTTTTTACTCCTTACATTTTAAAAACAGCCTCGTTACTCTATTTCATTTCGGCCTTTAAAAAAAACTATCCAGTTAAATTGCTCCATCCGGATAGAGTGAATTTGGTTGTGGTTGTTTCAGATGTTCTTGTCCAGTTTTGTTCTTACATCCGTTCCCTCAGATTCCTGCAACTAAACTTGGATGTACATTCCAATAAAGGTTAGGATAAATGATAACATGCCTCTGAAGTTTGACTTTTTGCACCATTACAATACTTATAGGCAACTAGTCATCATATCTCCTGCTCTCTGAAACACATGTTAATGCTCAATAGTACACATATATGGTTCTTTAATATATTTGCATTATACTAAGATGCATTCATTTTCAATGGCTTTTGTCCTTAATTGCTTTTTTTCCCCCTTACATTACTTTTACTTTTACACTTTAAGTAGTTTTGAAACCAGTACTTTTATACTTTTACTTGAGTAAAAAACTTGAGTTGATACTTCAACTTCTACAGGAGTATTTTTAAACTCTAGCATCTATACTTGTACCTGAGTAATGAATGTGAATACTTTTGACACCTCTGGTAATACCTAAGATCATCCAGACAAAAATACCTAAATGAAATGACACTGGGTGATATAGCTTTGTACCTGAATCTGTTGGTTTTGAGCTGTTTGATGTGAAGGGGTCACCACCGCTTAAGGCACTTGGCTGAAAGGAGTAAAAAAAACAAATAAAACCACAAATACTAGAGTGAGATGAATGAATAACTCAAATGATGCTACCGTCAGAAGTGAAAACAGAACAGAGCTCTTTTCTGTTAGCATTTAACTATATAGTAAAACAAAACAAAAAAAAACGTGTGAACTTCAACAAGGCTCTTTTTGTCTACTCAAAAACCACACTGCTTGAAAAGCAATAGTGATTAGCACCTTAAATGAATGCAGAAACAACAGTTTCATACCTTGACTGGCGGGGTAGGTTTTCTACTAAAAGGGTCTGCAGATCCAAACAAGTCTGACTTGTCATTCCCCTTAAAAAAGTCTTCAGAGGAGGTTCCTTTGAAGGGATCGCTTTCTTTGAAAGGATCTCCAAATGGATCTATGAAAAAAAAAAAAAAAAAAAAAGCCATCATCTACATCCTTTTTACAAGAAATGTTCATTCCCAGTGACACAAAATTAGCAGTGGCGGTCACCAGAAAGCAACAGCTGACACAGCAGGGAATAGCTTCCATTGTCAAAGTGATACTCAGATCAATAATAACAATAAGAACAAAGAATTCGAACCTTTGAAAAGGTCAGACTTGAAGGGGTCCTCTGTCTGGAAGGGGTCTGCTTGAGGTTCCTTAGCGCCGCTTTTGTTAAACATGGCTATCTTTGACTTGAAGGACTCATCCTGATGAACAAACCCAGACATCAACATCAATCAACAACATCCTGTGCATATTTATCAACAAATAGGCACTTTTTTGTTGCTGAAAAGTACAGAAGACAGATGACATGTGTGGCATGAGGTCCTTCTCTCTATTAACCAGGAAATACCCAGAAGACAACTTGGAGATAAAAACATAGCATAGGAAGAATGTTTCACTTCCTTCCTACACTACACTGTACTGCCTACACACAAAAACAAGAAAAATATAATAACAATGAAGATAATAATAATACTAAATACTAATAATAATAATAATAATAATAATAATAATAAAATATAGCAACAAACATTTACCAAAAGATGTCATAAATTTCATTCATATCTTATGAGATGTTTTCAAAAATGGTTTGTTTTTCCTCATTTCTACAGCTTCAGTAAATCGTCTAACACTAGGAACTTGCATACTGGCGTTCTGTAACATTTACGTAAAAGTTGGCTACCAATTTTACTCCACTGGCCTTTACATACTGACCCAAGCAAGAGAGAAAAATCCCCCAAACGTGTGTCCTTTCATACACGAAACTGGCATCCCGGAAATAAAGAGCAACTCGACTTTGTGTGCATGTTGCGTCCATTGCATTCACAGGAAATCGATCTTTCTTTCTTTTCTTTTTTTTTTTAAACCATAGTGGAGGAGAATACACTGTCAACTTTCTTCACATGATAAGAGTGTCATGTCCTTTTAAGTGGCTGAGCTTGTGTAAGCGTGCATGCACATGAGAGTGTGTGTGTGTGTGTGTGTGTGTGTGTGCGCGGCGCACTGATGTGTGGAGAAGCTGACCGGGAAGGTTTGAACATTGTAACTAGACAAATTCAGCTTCACGTACAGCACAGTAAATAAAAGCGTTGCGGCTCCTTCAGCTGTTAGTGTCTGGGTCTAGGGCTGGGCGATTTTGGACAAAAATAAAATCCAGATTTTTTTCTCTGAAAACCTGATTTTCGATTTAGATTTTTTTGGTAAAACTACAAAAGACAATGGAATAAATTGTTTCAAATATTTTATCTTTATTTTTTAAGAAAAATAGCAAACAAATTTCCCTATTGGGAAGGAAGTGCTACTGTAAATCCTCCTTGAGTTTAGTAAAGTGACAACATTTACAATTTTCTTGACCAAACAAAGATGACTAGACGAGCTCTGTCTGTAATGCAGCCAGCTGCAAAAAAGGAAAATCGATTTTCCTATTTTCCTTTTTTTAACATCGTCTTGATTAATAAATCCGATTTAGATTTAAAATCGATTAATCACACAGCCCTAGGTATTCTTCATGAGGCACTATTTCATTCGTGAGCGAGTTTTAACCACAAGCACTGCTCATCCCTGCAGCGAAGTGCAGGTCCTCTGTTCCCTACATCTATGGTCGGGACATCTACATGATCAGAAAGTTGCTCAATTTTCACACTTCTCACTCGGTCAGGGAATGGGGGGGTGGCCCTTAATTACACAACCAGTCTCTCCTTTTTTACGCCTTTTCGTCTACATCAGAAGGTGGGAAAAAGGAAGTGATCAGATTTTACATCTTTCTGGAAAGCGACTCTTACATACAGGCACCCGGACCGGCCAAAGAGGGGAATGAATAGCCAGCATGTAAGGCCCTACTGTCTCTGGTGAAAATGTTTTTGAACATCAAGCCACCATACAAAAGTCAATTAACCTGCAGAATAGATTAAGATGTTTCAATTTGGAGCTAAATTAGTGAAGGAAAACAAAACAATCCGACGCAGATACATATTTTTGTGTTTCTCACCACACTTCTGAAACCGCCATTCTCCTTCTCGGTGAATCCTTCACTTAAGTCTGGCAGGTTGCTCAAGTTTCCCCTGCTGATGTCGCTCAAAGCGTTGTTGTACACGTCTATGTTCTTGGTCATTTCCTTTTGGTTGTCCTGGATTATTGATAGCTTACTGCGAGCCTAGAAACACAAAACACTGAATCTACAACATGTCTGATTCAATAATATATTGTATAATCATAAAGTCATTGGCTTTTATTGTCTTGTTTAAATAAGATTTATTCTGTTAACTGTTTAATTTCTCACTTGGCAGAAACTTGTATGCAAACTACTTTGATTTTCAAAGCAAAAAATACAGTACAACACATTCTTAGCAAGCACAATGTAACGTAAAAGCAACCATAACATTTTCTTTTTGTACGTTATACAACTCAAACCGTACTAAGTATGGTGGTGAAAAAAAGTACGACAACTCCATCTAAAAGTGAGACGGTTATACAAGTACAATGCAAGTTCAAAACCCATGGAAACAATATAAACATGCAGTCACTGTATTTACAACCCGATCTTCAATATCCCAAAGTGCTCCAACATCGTCAGGACATCTGTTGCTTCTCGGTAAGAACTGACCTGGTTGATCTCCTCCTGGGTGGTTTTGAGCGATTTAACGATGCTGTCCAGCTGGACACGACCAGAGAGCAAGCTCTGCTCCAGCTGGGCCTCCTCCTCCTGCAGCCGGCTCAGATCTGCTTTGGTCCGGCTCAGTTCATCTTCCTGGCTACGGACGTCAGTCTCCTGAGAGCGGATCTGGCTCTGCAGGGATGAAATCTACAACAAAAACATTTAGTTTTACCCATGTTGGAATATTATCTTGTATATAGAGAGTTTATAGCTCACAATCACATTAGTTTGTATAGCTTCAAGTGAACGTAGGAATTACATTTCAAGTTTTTGTGCCAAAAACCCCCCAGACTTTGTTTTAACTTGGACATATATTTGACTTGAATTGCTTTGCAAGAGCAATCAACTTAACTCAATTTCAAATATACACTGATCTGATGCCTACTAAAGCATGATCAATTAGGATAAAAGGAGGAACACAGTCATGTACAGGGCAATGACTTTCTGGAACTCTTTGCCAGCATGTATTACAGAAATTAACGATAAAAGGCAGTTTAAGCAACGACTGAAGGACTTTCTTATACACAATGAAAATATTGTAATTTAACTTTTAACTTTTTTTATGCTGTAATGAATTGTTCTCTCTTGCAATATTTGTATTTGTATTTTTATTTTTAATTCAATGTTTTTGTATGTATTTTGTATGATATTTTGAGGACCCAAGGAAGAATAGCTGTTGCCAAGTGTAACAGCTAATGGGGATCCTAAATAAATAAAAATAAAGGGATTGCACCAAAATCAAATGACAATTGTTATACTGCATCAAACAGTTTAACATGTCTTGTGCAACATATGCATGTGTTGCTATAACAGGTCACTTCTTTCACCTGCTGCGATTCCTCCTGGCACTTTTGCTTCACATCGTTGAGCATTCCCTCTAGCTTGGAGCGTTGTTGGTCCATCTCCCCCAGCCGTTCCTGGGCATCCTGCTTCTGAGACTCCAGGTCCTGCAGGCCGCTGCTCTCCCTGTCCAAGTCATTCTGCATGTCCTGACAGTCGAAAACACACACATACACACACAGAGTCCATCTGTTAGCCATCATTCCTTCTCAACAGTTTTGTGCAATCTTGATTTGTCACTATGACCAAATACATTTGGTAAATCCAGGTGCTAAGATAGATGTGCATTGCGTTATGTCAATGATGTTTGACCTTAAAACAGTTGATTTGAAATTGTTTTGGCTCAGCCTCACCTGAACATCATCATTTTTGTCTCTTATGGCTTCCTCCTTTTCCTTAATTTCTTGTTCCAGGATGAATTTCTCTCTGCAGGTGAACACCATCAAAGAGGAAAAGGGCGGGGAGATTACATTTGATTGAAATATGTCTTTGTCAAAAAGCATTTAGGAATGCGTAGCACCTAAAACTGAAGTGAAAGCCATACACCATTTGATGATTTTCATTTCTACTGTTGTGGTTTAAAAAGTTACGAAGATGTGAGTCTCGATATCACTTCACCGTAACCTCCCCTCATTCTTCTCAGAGGAAGAGAAACAACACTGTCCTTCTGCTACTCGGGCTGCAGGGGCTCACCTCTGCAGCTGAGCTATTTCCTGGCTGAGGTCATCCAGCTCTTTGATGCCCATCAGCTCTGCCGACCCCGTGGAGCTGGTGCTGTCCTGAGGCCAGAGACATTGAGACAGATACTTGAAAGAGGGGAAAGAAAAAGGATAGCTACACAAGTCTATGAGGGTGACAGGAGATTTGGGAAGAGACAACAAGAATGACTATACAGCTGGGAAAAAACTAAATAATGGACAAAACAGACACAGCTGAAGCTGTTCTTAAGACATTCAGATAGAATTAGGCAAGGCAAAGGAGACGTAATCAGGGAGAAAGAGGAGCCCACTGATGTTGTTTCTATGAAAAACAAAACACAGGAAGGAAATACAAATGCACTGCACAGCTGAGGGGGGAGCAAAAGAGGCAGACAATGCATGAATGACAAGAAATGCATGCTGACCAGACAATGCAAAAGAATTTGACACTACAGTAAAACATGTCTTCATGGAACATTTCTCAGCAGGCCTTGCACAAATTACAGAGCCCCAAAAAAAACCCCCCAAAATCCCCAAAAGTTGCCTAAAAATATCTTGTTTAATTAAAGAACATAGACAAAGAATGTTCAGCTCGTGCAAGTTTTTTCTTTTTTAAACTTTGAATACCATATTTACTTATTTATTTACACTGAAACAAGAGACAACACTTTTTTTAAATGCAAAAAAATGCAAAATGCAAAAAAAAACCATGTGAAATTAAGTAAGTAAGTAAGTAAGTAAGTAAGTAAGTAAGTAAGTAAGTGCAAGTTTTTTATTTTTTAAACTTTGATCTTTGAATACCATATTTACTTATTTATTTACACTGAAACAAGAGACAACACTTTTTTTAAATGCAAAAAAATGCTAAATGCAAAAAAAACCCATGTGAAATTAAGTAAGAAACAGCTGTTAAGACAGGTGGAGTACTTGTCAAATACAGCTTTATGTTTCTGTTCTCACTGTATGTGTCAAACCGACACCTATCACCAAAGAACAACAGCGCCACCTTGTGACAGAAGACATAACTACTCACTCTGCGCATATTAGTTGTTGAAGCAAGTTCTGGCCTCATAGAATTGAGAAGCCCCAAATAGTTCTGTTAAACAGGATAGAAAAAAGCTCAAAAAAGCAGAAGCATAAAAACAGTCTTGATTGGGAGAGCTACAAGGCAAGAAAGCAGAGCTCACCATTAAGAAGCAAATAGCAGCAGAGAAACAATTTTTCAAAGTGGAACTGCCAGTGACACATTTGACTTTTGAAGGAAAGAAAGAAAGACATTCAAGGACAAAGGTTGTTGGAAGAGAAGAGCAGGACTCACAAAGCTCAAAGCTGATGCTGCCGTCCTTTCTGATGGGGGGATCATGTCTGGGGTGAGACTAGAGGGAGGATCTATGTCTTTAGTAATCTTCTGTTGGATTAGATGCATGGCCAGAGAGAACTGCTCGCGGGTTAGCTTTCCTGTCTGTTTTGTGTCAGCGAGCCCCCTGTGGAAAGGAAGAAAGATTAAATACATTATCCATTTCTGAGAAATATCTGAAATGCACATAAATTAAATATCACTTGAAATGTAATTTTGCCCAGCTGTCCCATGTATGTGGTCTTGGCGTGGTGCACTTTAAACCAGTTCCAAACTTGTTTTACTTGTAGATAAACTGTAGTGGCTCAAACTGTCCACAAGATGGTGCTGTAGAGTGGAATCTGGTAGACAGTTGCAGTTGTTTTCTCTAAAGCAGGTTGGGCTACCCTGGTCCTCAGAGCCCCTATCCAGCATGTTTTACATGTTTCCTGCATCAACACACCTGATTCTAATTAATGGTCATCATCAGCATGACATCAAGGGCTACACGACTCTGCTGGCGACACACAGCCGTGTCTATCAGGGTTGTGTTGAAGCAGGGAAACATAATAGATGCTGGGGCTCTCGAGGACCAGCGTTACCCTGCGTTCACACTGAAAGCGTCAAAAATCTCCCGACGCCAGCATCTCGCTGTTTGGTGCATTCACACTGAAAGCTTCATGTACTGTCGACGCCTGCAGTGGGCGGGGTTTCAAGCTGCGCTGCAGAACTGGAGGGAACAGTGGGAACAGCCTACATATATAGCGTACACATCTTCAGTTTCCTATTTCACCATAAATCACACTTTGGGACGCCTTCTTTATATTTTAGCGTTATTTCCGCATAGATAAGAGTGAGTTTGGTGCTCCTTTAACAAGCTTGGTCCGCGGATCAACATCAACCGCCAGAGCCCTTGCTCCCGGTGAACCATAAATCCGCCTAGTAGGCTGATTTATGGTTCCGCATCACACCAACACAGAACCGACGGCGGAGGGTACGTGGCGACGCACACCGCACTGCGACCCTACGTCGTCGGCTACGCCGTCGATTTAACGCAGAACCATAATTCAGGCGAAGCTGCAGCCTGTCTGCGCTGATACTGACACACTGGGTCGGAGCGGATTTGGTCATGATGTTTAACCTGTGTTTTGTGATTAATAAGCACGGGTTTTAATTATTTTTCGTTGGATCAATGTAGCAAATAAAATCGTTGGGACCATCCAGCTCCTCACCCATCAGATACATGTTTCACGTGATCAGTTCAGGTAAAACGGCAGTCAAATCAGCAAAAATGTCATTTTGCTGGATGAAATATTAATTCCTGATAAAATAAGTTTGTTAGTGCACAGCTCTGCTCCTGTACGCATGTGAATCAGTGTACGTTTGTGTGAACATGAAAGTACAATCTGCATTGAGGCTTCTCGCTTCGGGAATCCCGGTCTGTGATTGGACGACGCCTCGGCGTCGCCGCTGCTCATTTGCATAAAGTTCCGATTTTTCAACTTCGAATTGACGCGACGCTCCCGCCGCCCCCGCCGGTCCGCCGCCGCTCCTGCCGCTTCTCGACGCCCGTTTTCATAGACAATGAATGGCAGCCGGGCGCCTATGTGTGACGCTTTCAGTGTGAATATCATGTATATATTGTTTAAAAATGTAGAAGATAGCTTTATTAATTGAAAAAGTTTGTGCAAAGTGATGGACTTTTCCTAAGCTCTCTAGGTCCCAACGTAAATAGTGTTGGGACAATGATCATTATAAAAAAAAAATGTTTAATACATTTGCATTTTAAAGAGCTGTGGTCTCACCATATTTGTGCCAGCATGGTCTGAGAGAGGGTGGACTGCATGAAAATCTCTATGACCTCACTCCCTGTGACGAGGCCATCATTGTCAGAGTCCGTTTTCCAGAAAAGATCGTCATATTTCTCTCTGTCAGTGACTGGAACCACCCAGTTCACCGCTGGCTGGAGAGAGAGCAAAACACAGTTTGTGATTTTAGATGATGTACACACTTAATTCACACATCCTTCTTAGAAACTAAACAACATGAGGTTTTAATTCATTTGAACGCAGAAATGTTTAAGCAAACAATATATAAGGAAACCATCTATACATAATTAAGAATCTACCAAAAATAGAAATTAATTTGCTAACTAATTTGTTGATGAAAACTGCCAACTGAACTACAGAAGGAAGTCCATGCCCACAAATTACAATTACAGAAGATAAATTAGCTTTTAGTGCATAAAGCCGTTTCCCAAAATATTAAAACGTTATGTAAAGGAACATAAATTAGTTAGGTTTAGATATAATATAAAGGATACAATAACAATTTAAAGTTTATATCTAACTGAAAGTTTTGTTTTTTATTTTGGATCCCCATTAGCGGACGCAAAACACCAGCTAGTCTTCCTGGAGTCCATGAAGATTAAAAGAAGTACATTCATATAAAAGTACATTTATATACTAATACAAGAATAAGAATTTAATACATTGAAACTGACATGATACATTTTTATTCAAGAAGTACTTTCTCCTCTTGAATTTGAATTTCAGTGGGTTATAGGTGTAATCTGATACCTCTATAAACACATTTTAACGGCTCATGGTAACTACAATACCTGAATAAGACTGAAACAATATAATATCACTCTAAAATAAATACTTTGGAATATGGCTCAAATTAGGGAATTATGTCATTATCTTGTGCATGCAAAAGGGTCAAAACGTACATCTCAAATTTCAATGCAGGAGTGACGCAGAGTCGACAGTACAACAGAGCTCGGTGCTCTTTAGACAAAATAACGTGCAGTTCTCAAAACAACATCTTTGGAGCTGCGTCAGGCAGCTAAACCGAAACTGCAGACACATTACTAGTCTGACCTGAATGGACTCAATGAACTCAGATTGAATAGTTCCCCAATTGTTTTTATTCCGTAAATAAGAAAAGATTCTGCATGCAACATCAATTGACATTTGTAGCTCAATAAATGTCAAAATGAGTAATGAACAACTGATGAGTAATGTCAATAACGAATGGACAAATGAGACGGTTTAAAACATGCTAAACCAGAGAGGAAAAGCCTGCTGGTATGTTGTGCTCACAAAATATCCACAAGATTCGAGCCAAGGAGGGAACCAAAAGAGGATCATTTTCCTCTATGGTCACCAGAGGAGCAAATATCAGGCCCCAAAAGTCGAGGAGCCAGTAAAAGACTTCTGGGCACCAACTACACTTACTATCGGGGCGAGAACTCTGAGACACAAGTGTGATCAGAGGTCTAACGACTTGACTTTCTTTTCTTCTTGCTATTATGTCCTTTTAATATTTACTCCGGGGAGGTTGGTGAGGATGTCTGAGAAGCACCTTGAGACAATTTACAACTTACAATGTAATAGAATAGAAGCTATATAAATAAATTGAAGTTGTTTGAATCAAACTGAATTTGAAAAGGGAAGTCAAGGGTTATCCTATATGCCACATTCATATTATTTCTTTTCTTAAAAGTGGGTCAACACACAAGAAACACCCAAAACGGACAAATAATCGCAGCGCAGCGCGCCGTTTTGAGCTGAACGTTTGATGGACGCCCAGCTTCTATTCTCTTCCTGTCGCTCGCGTTGAAAGCCGGTTGAAAGCGCTCTAGGAAACAGTCACGGATGAGGAACGGCTGATCCAGTTAGTTGAAATGAGAAGCTATCTCTATGATACGTCCTCATTTCACTACAAAAACCTCAATAAAGTGGCAGCTGGCTGGAGGGAGATGGACAGAGAGCATCCGATGTCACACAGTGCTACGCAATAGTCGGACGCTCGCATGCAGTTACACGGTTTTATAGTTGTTAAAGTTGCAACGGAAATGCGCAGAATCTGAACGGCTCGTAGAAGTCACATCACACTGGACGGCTCATCCGGGCGGCTGTACAGACACTGCAGAATTTTGTTGCTTTCCTCCTTCTCTGAGTTGGCAGGCTGAGGGGAGACCACTTTATATATGTTAAAGCAAGAGAAAATGAGTTTTTCATTGTAGGTCCCCTTTAATAATTCATAATACATTTTTATTTTAAGATTTAATTCCTCTTTCCACAGGAAAACTAAGGTTTATAGTTTACGACTTGTATCAACTTTTAGAGAGTGACATGTCTGCTGTTTTCTGTGTTGCTGCACATGTACATAATTATTAACACAGGAAAGCTTAAGCTAGTTAGCTACACTTACTCACTTACTCTTACTCACTTACTCTTTGCAAGTCGTCTCCAAGAGTCTCTAGAGTGTGAAATATCACATATTGCCTCAGCCTGAAATAAAACAGTCAATTCATGATACTTTCTCTTTCTCTTTCTCCTAATTTTGATACCTAATAATACAATGTCAGTGTTGTATACATGAGACGACAATATTGAAGTCCATCCATCCATTATCTATACCCGCTTTATCCTTTGCAGGGTCACGGGGGTCTGCTGGAGTCTATCCCCGCTCATTTCAGGTGAGAGGCAGGGGTTACACCCTGGACAGGTCACCAGTCCATCGCAGGGCCACATATAAACACACAAACCATGCACACTCACGCTCACACCTACGGGCAATTTAGAATCACCAATTAACCTAGCATGCATGTTTTTGGACTGTGTGAGCAAGCACGGGGAGCACATGCAAACTCCACACAGAAACTCCACACAGAAACTAAGGTATCGGTATCAGCAGATACTGCTTTTGGAGATCGGTGATCGGCCCTCAAAATCCTGATCGGTGCATCTCTAATTCTTAGCACCAGAAGCACAGACGCCTCCCACCAATTCACTTGAAACAAAAATGGGCGCATTGTCCGTTTTCAGCAGTGGAGGCAACTGTTTTAGCAGGCGTCACAGACATGCTCCCAAGCAGAGCCAAAGCGAGCCTTGACAATACACGGCCCAGAGCCGCAGCCGCGTCTCTCTGGTCCACTTAACTGTCCAGATGTCCTTCCAATTCAACACATAACGCTGTTGTCATGACATTATGGGCTATTAAACTTATTTCACGTTACAACATATGTTGCTTAAAAACCTGTTTGACATGATCTGCAATAATCATACCTTGACAAATATTAGCAAACTTAAGTCCATACGGTCTGAGATTTGAACAGTGCATTAATAACATGTTAAATGGAGCCTTTTCTACTTTAAATCAAGAACGCGGTATCCATTATTTAAAATTTTAAACTGTCAGGGCACAAAACAGACATCGCTTTGCCTTAGACCATCTTAAATGTGCAATAGACCCTGAAATTCAGCATTTTTCTGGCTCTTAAACACACACACACACTCAATTATGTATCTATAAGTTTCTTAAAATGTAGAATTCTAACTTCTATTTGTGTAAGGACTGCCAAACTGTGCTCTATTATAACAATTTTCAAAAGTAGCATAAGTGCCACTGGCAGTCATCCAGAGACTCACAGAACCATAGAAACTTACGTTTTCACCCATGTTTGTGCTGAAATATGAGCTAATTATCCATCTTTTCATGATATTATGTACTTAAAACGATGAAATCCCAAAATCTGATGTTGAAAATCATACTCATGGAGGTTCTTTTCATTGTACCAATTGATTAACATTACAGTTAGTTTTACCCAAATGTCTCTTTCAAACTTTTAAACCATATTATCCAAGTGATAAGTCTCTTTATTTCTGAGTCTGAAATAAAGATTGAATAAAAAATAAATATTTAAAATGACCATATATTTTTCAAAATTATATTTTTTCACTTCCCTATTTAATTCTGTCTTCTTTTTTATCTTAAAAGTGTTCTGGGTGGCAAATCACTGCAATGTTCTTATTTCACATTTATGTTATATAACAACTTCTTTGGTCATAGGGTTTTAAGAGTGTGTTAAGAATTACTTCCCTTCTTTCAAGAAAACCGGTTTCTCAAAAAGTCACGGGTGAAAAATCCCTGTAGCTATATAAAGGTAGAGAGAAACACACTGTCCCTCACAAGACACTAAACAATGCTGTAAAACAAGTTGGCGCAACAGAAATGCCAGTTTGTCCAGAACTTCACACTGAAATCTTATGATACCCATTTAATGTGGAACAAGAGGAATAAATATACAGATTTTTACTACAAGACTGTTCTGGGTCTGGTTTCAAGAGTTATAATTTATTTTTATCTTTGATCATGTTTTATCATTGATAGGGATTATGATGGGTGGGATGGACTAGGTTTCTACTGTTAAGCACTTTGTGGTATATTTGATTTTACAAGAAGTGCTCTATAAATAAAGTTTGATATGGATTCTTTTTGTATTTGACCTTATATAACCTTATAACCATATATTTCTTTTTAATAAAACCGAAATCAGCTTAATCTATGTGAAACTACCCAAGGCAACAAGCAGAACATATAAGCATTTGTACTACTGTATTCTTTTTATTTATTTTAAATGGCCAAACTGCTGATGGGTGGTCATGCCATATCAAAATTTAACAACTTTACAAATAATTTTATTTTATTATTATGACAAGCAAATAAGTGTAAAAGCTAATTAAAGGTTTTAACTAATAGATTGTGCTTGAATGTATATAATGTATATTGAATGTATACAGGACTGTCTCAGAAAATTAGAATATTGTGATTTTCTGTAATGCAATTAAAAAAACAAAAATGTCATACATTCTGGATTCATTACAAATCAACTGAAATATTGCAAGCCTTTTGTTATTTTAATAATGCTGATCATGGTTTACAGCTTAAGAAAACTCAAATATCCCATCTCAAAAAATTAGAATATTCTGGGAATCTTAATTTTAAGATCCACCCCCCCCATATGTAGAAAAATATGCATTGCGAGTTCACATACCGGCACCGCTGAGCTGGATTTAAAGGAGTGTTTTGGAGAAAGATTCACTGCACTGGTGCTGAGGGGAGTGGTGCTCCTCAAAGGAGTGCTTGGTAGGGTCTCTTTGAGAGGAGCTGATGTAAGACTGGACAGAGCAGGTAGAACTGCCACAGCACCTGGGAGGGCAACCGCTGACTTTTTCCTTTTAGAAGGCGGGATGAGAGAAGCAGGTAAGCTGCTTGGCACAGGCTCCTTCTCCATGGCACGATACACAAGATGCATGGCCTACAGAGCAGGACATTAAGTTGTCATTTAAAACATATTTTCCAATAAATTTACTTTTACTTCAAATGTAAGTGTTACTGTGACAAAATTACTCTGAAGAGACAGTTAATGTTGTAAAAAAGACCACAGCTTACCACTGTGAATTCATCTTTGTCCAAGTGTCCATCTTTGTTTACATCACTTAGGTCCCAAATCTACAGAAACAATGAGCTCAAAATTGGGTTGATTTCACACATAAAAAATTACAGCAACAAGACATGCAGTTGTGTATTAATCAATGAAATCACCTTTCCTAACACATCCATAGGTAACTTGGAGTTTATCAAAATGGGTCTGACTTTATCACCGGACAGGAGACCTTTTACAGGGGACATACTCTCAAATATTCCCTCAAACTTCCCTTTTTCTTCAGGCTGAAAAAGAAGAGAGAGAAAGTTTAGGTAAAATTCTTAATTTGTTCATATCCCAGAAAGTATTCTTGAAAGTCTGTATTGACTCACCCTAATTGCCCAAAGAGAGTCCGATACTGTTGATAATGTGCTCAGTGCTGGGCTGTTAGTATCTCTCTGTAAAAGTAAAACACATAACAAATAGAGTGTTAAGGTGGATTATTGTTTTTAGTTAAATTATCCAGTTTTTGATACACGTAATGTCACACGAGCAACTTGAAATTTCTTTTTTTCTATATTCAGTACAGTTCCTGTCACAATAATATGTACAGCTGTTGGAAGAATCATTTTAATGCTTACAAATTTAGGAGCTGCTAAATGTTGGTTGAGGTTATTAAGGCTGACATCATGTCCTCCCTGTGCTGACGCCACAAGTCTCAGAGCAATGAAGAAACCCTAAGAAAGAGGAAGAAAGCTGGGCAAGTCCGGTGTTTTTCTGCATACATCAGCATCACCAATGCTAGAAAATTCAGGGACGGTCTGTCTTACCCGCTTATCCAAATAGCCTTTTCTATCCGAATCTGCCGAGTCCCAAATCTAAAAAAAACGTAAATAAAAAGAAGAATATAGATTATCTTGAGTTAATATGTGAGGATATCTTGTGTGTAGGCATAGAGGAATTTAGGACCCACTTTCCCAAGTGTACTGTCTGACAATCCAGACGTCTTAAGAAACTGTGCAGCATCGCCCGCTGATATTTTGCCCGTGTTTCCTGGATCCAGCTAAGAAGAGTGTTTAAAAAGAGTTTAGTGTATTTTACATTGATGACAATAATCAGCTGGAGAGTCAATCACAGAGAAATACAAATGTACCTGTCTATAGTAGCTCTCATAGGATGGACTTCCACTTGATAGCTGGCCAGGAGACAAGAAAGAAATACAATAAATCAGACAAATGTGTTCCAGCTGAACGTAACAAATAAAAAACTGGGTAGATAATCACGTTTAAGTGGCTTGTTATATATTATTATGTAAAGTTAGCAGGCTTGTTTCTCAAACATTTCATAAAAGAGTTCCAGGAAAATAATACAACAGCTTTCAATAGCAGCAGTCAGCGAATTCAAGTGTTGAGTTAACTTATATACAGATGTTTTGCATCCTGTCCTCTCATTTAAAGCTCCAACTTCAGCAGAACTACTAGAATAAATAAATAAAATAACAAAAATAAGTCAATAGCTTTCAATAGCAGCAATAAAATAAAAAAGATAAAAATAAAAATACAATAGCTTTCAATAGCAGCAATAAATTAAAAAAAATGAAAATAAAAATAATACAATAGCTTTCAATAGCAACAATAAAATAAAAAAATTAAAATAATACAATAGCTTTCAATAGCAGCAATAAAATAAAAAAAATAAAAATAATACAACAGCTTTCAATAGCAGCAGTCAGCGAATTCAAGTGTTGAGTTAACTTATATCCAGATGTTTTGCATCCTGTGCTGTCATTTAAAGCTCCAACTTCAGCAGAACTACTAGCTAACTCTGTTATCTCAGCTGACACCGGGGCTGGCGAGGGAAAACTTCCTCCTGCCAACATTCACGGCGGCTCACGGCGTCACAGCGACGAGGTCACGCCGCACAACCGAGGTCGTTACCATTTGTTAGCTGTTCTTTTTAAGATTTGACAGTTTTCCTGGGATATTGGAAGTTATTACCTGACTGAGAGTCATGAGCGCCGCCATATTTCCTGGTGTCTCGCGAACGCGCAGCCGTGGGCTCGCCTCGCTCCCGGGATGACGGGGCCGCGCCCAGCTCGCGGGGGCGCGCCGTGAAGTAGGCCGGTGTTCTGCCAGTTTCTGCCAACTGCCGAGAAATGCTACTTTTTGGTTCTGCGCATGCGCACAGTCGATTTTCAAAGTTTGATTGCCACGCTAAATTAATAATATGGGATGTTGACATGGGTGCAGATCCTGGGGGGGGACAGGGAGGACATGTCCCCCCCAATTTCTGAAAAACATGAATTGTCCCCCCAAATAAAAATACCCTAAATTATTCAAAATTTAACGAATGTATTTTCAGAGTTAAAGGTTGAATATGTAGAATATTCGTTAAAAATATATTTCTAAAAAAATAATACATCCACGGTGCGTTTTGAGGTGTAAATAATGAAAGTATTGCTACTCCATACATTTTTTTTTTAGTCTGAATTAATATTTTTAAAATTTTTGATTTTTAACTGAGTTAAAACATGATCAGTTAGTTTAAACAACTTGTTTAGGTCTCCATATTTCATCCATATATCAATTGATCGTGCATAAAGTAGTCCCATAGGATAAAAGGAAGATGGTGAGAAGAATTTGAGATGAGTAGACACTACATGCCCAAAACCCTTAAAATTATGATTTACGAATATAACACTTAAGTAAGCAGTGACACACACTGTTGGCTGTTTAGGATAAATAAACAAGAAAGGTAAGCACAATAAATGATTCCCTGTGTAGTATTTTTTGGCGAGCCTTTACCAATTTATGGCATGGTATGAGTTGCATATTGGCAAAAAATTTTAAATTTAAATCACGTTGGTGTCCCCCCCAATCCTGACATCGGATCTGCACCCCTGAACTATAGTATTATTATATTGTTATATATTATAGTATGGTGATATCATTTTGTTATATGTTATAATATTATAAAATTATTATGTTATTTAGGATATTACTATATTATTATGCTATATTTATATTATAATAGTGCTACACCACTCTATATGATAATTATTTATTTGTTTACTTATTTACTCTCGAATTAATATTCTTAATTTATGTATCTACTTTCATCATCTTATTTACATGCACACACGCACACACACACACACACACACACACACACACACACACACACACACACAAACTGATGTTGTCTTTTGTCGTTGTTTGCACTGTATGTTAATAAATAAATAAATTTAAAAAAAAAAAGTTTGATTGCCACGCTAAATTGATGATATGGGATGTTGAGTATTTGATCCTTCAAAATACACTACCCATGACATGAATCACATTACACTTTGTGAACATTATACGATAAAGAGGGGAAAAAAACAATTATATCGCTTTATATATATTTATTTATATATATATAAATAAATATATATATACATATTTTTTCCCCCTATCTCCCCCCCCCTGTGATTTAGAGTCAGGGGGGGATCGCATCTGTCCTTATTAATTAAATAAACTACCTGTCCTCCCTAGAGGGCAGTGTCCCCACCGGGACAGGTGGGGGACAGGAGCAGACTTGATCTGCTGTAACTAAGCTGCTGACTGATCTGTAGTAGTCAGTCCTTGTTTTTATATCTTTACTACCATGCTGCTAATGAGGGAATGAGGAAAAAGCTTGTTTTTATTCTTTGTTCCTGCTTTTTTTCATACTGTACCAATAATGAAATGTAATGAAATGAGGTTCCGGGATAGATACAATTTTTCCCTAGGGTATGTGCAATTTCATTCACTGCTGCTTGGTTTCTTACTAATTTTATTGTGGTGTTGGGTATTGAGTCTGATATCTATTGCTGTCTGTATGTGTTGATTGTATGTGTTTTTATACGCTATGCATGTATTTGATGCCTAAAACAAATTTCCCTAGTGGACATTAAAGTATAACTCAACTCAACTCGGACCCCAACCAGACCCAGAGGAGGCTGCTGGCCCATTGTTGATCTGACCTCCTTTGCTTCTCCTAGTCTGGCAACTCCCACACCAACTCCCAGACAAATTGTTTTTTTGTTTTAACACGGGGGCTGATGAAAACACAAGTGATGATAAAAAACACCTCTTTAAAGGAAGAGTGCATATACATTTTACTATTTCACTGACTTCATCATCATGACATTCAAAATGACCATTTTCTATAATATTAATAATCACTCCCGCTCTTGAACACCTATAATTTTATCATTATTCACGCTAAATTCTTTATTCACAAACAAAAATGTGCTGGTGCTACTCCTAAATTTACCCCTTTTCTACTAGAATTAAATTCTCTCATTAAATCTCTTTATTTGATAAACAACAAAAAAAGCAATATATTTTTAATCAACTATGAAAAGTTTTTCCCTGTATCCTCTAACATTTTATTTATAACTGTCTTGACCTTTCCTTATTGTTTTCTATGCAACTGATTCTATTCCTCATTCCTGTTTTATTCTCCTGTTTTATTTATGTAATTATTTTATTCTCTATTTATTTAATTACTCATCTTTATTATTATTATTACTGTTACCTTCATTATCTATATTATGACTTCTTATTCATATATATATATTCATATCACTTTAGCATC
The DNA here is from genome assembly GCF_033807715.1 of Cololabis saira. Classification (NCBI taxonomy): domain Eukaryota; kingdom Metazoa; phylum Chordata; class Actinopteri; order Beloniformes; family Belonidae; genus Cololabis; species Cololabis saira. The sequence goes on along the minus strand of NC_084596.1, from coordinate 12,146,672 downwards.
CTCACGAGGACGCTAAAGAAGCCCTTGTCTTATCACCATTGTAGAATCCTAGACAAATATAATTTTCTGAATTTTACTAACTTAAGAAATTTTAAATCTGCTGGTCTTATCTATAAAACATTACATGGTTTGGCTCCTCTGCCACTGAAAATGTTTATTAAAAAGAGATCTACCCGTGGCCCTACTCTGCGTGCGACGAGAGCCACTGATAGAGGGGATTGTGACCTAAGTTTCAGGCGGACAACTTTTGCCCAAAATACCCTATCTTATAAAGGGTGTGCACTTTGGAATAGCATCCCACCCTCGGTAAGGGAGTGCTCTAATTTCACCACATTTAAGAAACACTTGAAGATGTGGTTAAGAGGCAACCAAACCTGTGATCATGCATAATTCAGATTGGGCTTGTCTGGGGTATGTAGACATGGGTATGGATATGTGTGTGTAGGTGTATGTATATATATGTGTGTATATGTGTGTGTGTACGTACTGTACATGCGTATGTGTGTATATATATGTGTATATATACATATGTATATATTAAATACAATTAGTGGAGATACGGTAGAGCAATGTGCAATTTGATTATGCACTTTATATTAACGACGGGTTTTGTGCAATATGTATACTCCATTTTGGTTCCCGTGCAATATAATTTATCTCCTCGCACTAAGCACTTTAAAATATAAACACTTTAACATATATCCACTATAACTGTACTCTACTGTTTAGACTCGTTTACACACTGGTCGTTGGTCTCCTGTTTTTATTCTTTGTACTAAGTTTCGTGTTGTGTTGTGGTATTATGTGTTTCTGTCTTTGTTTTTTCTTATTCCTTGTACTGATTTTCGTGTTGTGTTGTGGTAATATGTGTTTCTGTCTTTGTTTTTTCTGTTCATGTTACCATCAACCTGCCAGGGGACTACAGATGGAAATTAGCCTTAGGCTATAATCTGGCATATTTACATGTGAATGTTCATTAATATGCACTGTCCCATTTTAAATAAATAAATCTAAATCTAAATCTAAAGTGAGTAAAATTACTTAAACAGAAAAACTTTACGTTTACCAAAAACCAAGGCAAATACAGTCGGGCAAAAAAGTATTTAGTCAGACTGACACCAGTTGAGCAAGTTCTCCCACTTAAAAAGATAAGAGGCCTGTAATTTTCATCACAGGTATATCTCAACTATGAGAGACAAAATTTAAAAAAAAAAAAAAAAAAATCCAGACCCATTGTCTGATTTTTAAAGAATTTTATTTAAAGAATTTATTTGCAAATTATAGTGAAAATGAGTATTTGGTCAATAACAAAAGTTAATCTCCATACTTGTGTCATATACCCTTGGTTGGCAATGACAGAGGTCAGATGTTTTCTGTAAGTCTTCACAAGGTTTTCTACACTGTTGCAGGTATTTCGGCCCATTCCTCCATGCAGATCTCCTAGAGCAGTGATGTTTTGGGGCTGTCGCTGGGCAAACACGGACTTTCAACTCCCTCCAAAGATTTTGGGTTGAGATCTGGAGACTGGCTAGGCCACTCCAGGACCTTGAAATGTTTCCTACGAAGCCTCTCCTTTGTTGCCCGGGTGGTGTGTTTGGGATCATTGTCATGCTGAAAGACCCAGCCATGTTTCATCTTCAATGCCCTTGCTGATGGAAGGAGGTTTTCACTCAAAATCTCACAATACATGGCCCCATTCATTCTCTCCCTTACACGGATCAGTTGTCCAGGTCCCTTTGCAGAAAAACATCCCCAAAGCATGATGTTTCCACCCCCATGCTTCACAGTAGGTATGCTGTTCTTTGAATGCAACTCAGCTTTCTTTCTCCTCCAAACACGACAAGTTGTGTTTCTACCAAAAAGTTCAATTTTGGTTTCATCTGACCATATAACAGTCTCCCAATCCTCTTCTGCATCATCCAAATGCCCCAGATTGAGGGAGATTATCAGTGTGTTGTATGTCTTCCATTTTCTAATAATTGCTCCCACGGTTGATTTCAAGCTGGTTACCTATTGCAGATTCAGTCTTCCCAGCCTGGTGCAGGTCTACAATTTTGTTTCTCACATCCTTTGACAGCTCTTTGGTCTTGGCCATAGTGGAGTTTGGAGTGTGACTGTTTGAGGTTGTGGACAGGTGTGTTTTATACTGATAACCAGTTAAAACAGGTGCCATTAATACAGGTGACGAGTGGAGGACAGAGGAGCCTCTTAAAGAAGAAGTTACAGGTCTGTGAAAGCCAGAAATCTTGCTTGTTTGTAGGAGACCAAATACTTATTTTACTGAGGAATTTACCAATTAATTCAGTAAAAATCCTACAGTGTGATTTCCTGGATTCTTTCCCCCCATTCTGTCTCTCATAGTTGAAGTTACCTATGATGAAAATGACAGGCCTCTCATCTTTTTAATTGGGAGAACTTGTACAATTGGTGGCAGACTAAGTACTTTTTTGCCCCACTGTACCCCAAAACTTCAGAATCGGGGGCCTTCATGTTACCATTTTGTGATAACTTATATATGAACTATATAATTATGCATCTAATTTCAAAGCCATGTCTTATTGCAATAGCTGTTATTAGAAATGAAGTTTTTACAGAATGATCTTGAGATTTATTATATAATAAAAAATGTTTTGATTTATCTTTTAAATGAGTGTTTGTTTTTATTATTTAACCAAGTTTTTTTATTTTTCAAAATCAGAATCTTTATATATTTATTAATATCCTACATTTGGTATGAACCTGCTTGCTTTGTGTTATATATACTTATTTGACCATCTTCAGTGGTTCCTCCGTTCATTTATTTATTCACGTGTTTTGGTGGTATAATAAGGGATTTTTTTTAAAATATTTGTGTTGCTTTTGTTTTATCCTGTAAAGCTTTTTGCATTGCACAAGTTGTGTGGAAAGTGCTGTAGAAATAAAGTGTTGATTACTGGACAAAAATACCATCTGGTTTTGAGAGCTCTGCACAAAACACAACAAAGCTGGTATCTGTGGTCCCTCTAAATGTGTCCTTACAAGAATTCAAGGAATCCTACAACCTTTCAATAACTTTGTTTTGCACCCACTCATAAGCCTTCACCTGTGGCAGGCACATTAAATGTCAAACCTCTATGGAATCCTTTTAATCAATCAATTAGTTAATTAATCATACATCTTCCACAGCCGGCTGACATAGAATCAGGAAATTCATATCTATACAATGCACACACTTATACTGTAATAATTATGACAAGAAAATAAGGTGATAATCTTTTAATAAAAACTTTGGTTTCAATAACATTCTGTCCAGTAAAAATAATGCAACCCTTACATTAGTCACACCGGGGGCTCATATTTTCTCTAAACATTCAGATTATATTGCAGATCCCATGGCATCCTCATGAAGACATGTTGAACTCATAACATTAGGGAACATCAAAGTAATATCTACTCAGGGTAGAATGATTTACATTTAACAACTGTTTATAGGTGTGTGAAGAAAAAAAAAAAGTGGCATAAAAACAACCAAATTAAATTAAAATACATTTGTCTTCAATATCTGTCTCTATTCTGTTTTATTTCTGACAAATCAGGTTAAATTAAAATCTAAATTATCTCAACCATCTTTGCATGAATCTTCAAAATAATATAGTCAAGCAACCACCCAAGGATATCTGCAATAAAGGGAGATGTTTAGATCAGTGTCATCAGTGCAAACTTCTTCTGTTATTACAAAATGAGGAATGGACTTTGTTGTTTGAAAAAACACAAAAGCTATCAAGCAATTCAAGAGCAACTTTAAGAAAATGAAGAAGACAAAGTCTATTAACATCCATTTGTCCCCATTTTCTACATCAGATCCCAAAGTTTGGTTGTGTCCACGTCTCAGGGAAAGGATGCACAGCAGCCACAATACCCCTGGGAATTACAGGACAATTTTCTGTGGTAGGGCCAGATAAAGAAAAAAAAATAAAGAAAGATGACAGATTTGGAGAAAAAAAACCAACCAACCAAACAAACAAAAAAAACAACCTGGCAAACATTCCTCAAAGCTCATCTTTAGGTGTTGCATCTTCATCATCATCTTCTGAGGGTGCTTCCTCTTTTGTGTCTTCTTCCTCTTCATCATCGTCGTCATCATCATCCTCATCAGCCTCTTCCTCATCAGCTTCAGTCTCTTGTTCTTTGTTTTTCTCTTCTTCCTCTTTCCGCTTCAAATCATCCTGCTCTTGTTTCATTTTCTTTTCTGGCTCCTATGCGCAAAGACAATCACAAATTACATCGCACAAGCATCATTTTTCCATTATGAGAAAATACTTGAAATTAGGGAAAAGAAAAGAAAAAAAAAAGAAAGAGAAAAAGGCCCCAGCATACCTTTGTCACACCCCATGTCTCTGTTCCAACGTCTTCTGCTTCTTTCACATCATCCGTGATAACGAAGTTGTCAAAGATGGTCCCGGATTTCACCTGAGAAAAAAAACAAAGTATATTACACTGTGGTTCAAGTGTCACAGGTTACATTGCCGTTTAAAAGAGATCCGTCTCTTACCTGCCAAAGATCAAGACCTAACACACCAATGTTGTCAAACTTGTAGATTTCAGAATCAGCACTGTATTCAGGATTGTCAATTTCAGGATGCACCCAGGTTCCTTTGTAGTTGGGATTATCAATCTGTTTGGGTTTCCATTCTCCCTGTAATACACACATTTTAGGTTTTTTTTCTTCTGTTTTTGTTTTTGTTTTTGTTTTTAATAAAAAGGCATTGGAAAATAAAAGTAGTAAACAATTGAATATTATGACAATCCAGATGTGGCCTACTTTGTATTCTGGGTTGGGAATCATAGGTGGCTCCCACTCGCCGTCCATGTCCTCGTCCCAGTCCTCAGGCTTTTTAGCGTCAGGATCTGGAATATTTTCAGCTTTGTCCCAGTCCTAAAAAAAAAACAACAGGGTTATAGCAAAGTCAAACAAAATGTTTTTTTCCACTGACATGCTTTGTAGCTGCAAACATCTTTTCAACCAGTCCAAAGCATAAAACCACAAACAAGTATTTTTTTTTGTACCTCAGGCTTTGTGTCATCAGCATCATCAATTTTAGGACGGTCATCCCAGTCCTCTGGTTTCTTGGCTTCGGGGTCCTTAATTTGTTTGGGAGGCAGGAAGTCCCAATCCTCCTCCAAACTGCCAGACTCTACCTTTTCGTTGTCAATTTTCACCTCATACGTCTGATCTGGATTCAGGATCAGCGTGTACAAGTGGGTAAGTTCATCATCCTGGAAGGAGAGAAAGAGAAAGCATTTGGATTTAGGCTCATGTACCGAAGCAATGGGTTTTCACACTTCAAAATAAACATTTTAAACCAACAGAATTACCTTGCACTTAATCTCTTTCTTGATGAGGTGATTCTTGCCCTTGTAATTAAAGATGACGTGAACTTTCTTGGTGCTGTACCCGCAGATGTCGGGGCCTGGGTGAAATCATTTCATCATTAGACACCAGCAGTGCTCATTCTAACAAGTTAATGTCACATATTACAATAGTTTCTTACCGAACATAATGTGGTATGAGGAGTCGCCGTGCAGGGCGGTCTGATCCAGGTCACCAGGGAAGACCTTCACGTAGCCGCCACCACAGTCAATCTTCTGCTCGTGCTTGACTGAGAACTGGATGACCAAAGGTTTGCCCTTGTTGCTAAAGGGCTCAAAACGGGAAGAAGTGGCGTAGAAACGAGCATCTTGGCTTGTCTGCAAACCTAAAGAGGAAGGTCTAAAATTATTTCTTAATTCAGAAAACAAAAAAGATGTGTGTAACAGTGCAGCATTTGCAGTGTACTAAAAAATGTACTAACTGTATAGTAGGAATGGGTGATATTTTACCATTCACGATAAACCGTCAAAAAAATTCCCCACGGTAAGAATTTGTCATCTCACGGTAAAAACGATAAATTCCCGTTGATGACGTTTTTGTGTAAAGATGATTTATGGTTGAAAGAAAGAAAGAAAGAAATGAGCCTGAAAGAAAGAAAGAAAGAAATGAGCCCGAAAGAAAGAAAGAAATGAGCCAGAAAGAAAGAAAGAAAGAAAAGGAGCCAGAAAAGAAAGAAAGAAATGAGCCCGAAAGAAAGAAAGAAAGAAAGAAAGAAAGAAAGAAAGAAAGAAAGAAAGAAATGAGCCCGAAAGAAAGAAATGAGCCCGAAAGAAAGAAAGAAATGAGCCCGAAAGAAAGAAAGAAATGAGCCAGAAAGAAAGAAAGAAATGAGCCAGAAAGAAAGAAAGAAATGAGCCAGAAAGAAAGAAAGAAATGAGCCAGAAAGAAAGAAAGAAAGAAAGAAAGGAGCCTGAAAGAAAGAAAGAAATGAGCCTGAAAGAAAGAAAGAAAGAAAGAAAGAAAGGAGCCCGAAAGAAAGAAAGAAAGAAATGAGCCCGAAAGAAAGAAAGAAAGAAAGAAAGAAAGAAATGAGCCAGAAAGAAAGAAAGAAAGAAAGGAGCCTGAAAGAAAGAAAGAAAGAAAGAAAGAAAGAAAGAAATGAGCCAGAAAGAAAGAAAGAAAGAAAGAAATGAGCCAGAAAGAAAGAAAGAAATGAGCCAGAAAGAAAGAAAGAAAGAAAGAAAGGAGCCTGAAAGAAAGAAAGAAATGAGCCTGAAAGAAAGAAAGAAAGAAAGAAAGAAAGAAAGAAAGAAAGAAAGAAATGAGCCCGAAAGAAAGAAAGAAAGAAATGAGCCCGAAAGAAAGAAAGAAAGAAAGAAAGAAAGAAAGAAAGAAAGAAAGAAAGAAAGAAAGAAAGAAAGGAGCCTGAAAGAAAGAAAGAAAGAAAGAAAGAAAGAAAGAAAGAAAGAAAGAAAGAAAGAAAGAAAGAAAGAAAGAAAGAAATGAGCCCGAAAGAAAGAAAGAAATGAGCCCGAAAGAAATGAGCCCGAAAGAAAGAAAGAAAGAAAGAAAGAAGTTTAGTAGCATTTAGTATTCTTTTAGAGCAGTGTTTTGGGGGCTCCAAAGACTGAATGTGGTGATAGATTTATAGTTAAAAAGGTGGAGTTGAATTGGTATTTTTTTTATCGTCATTTTTATCGTTATCGGGATAAATGACAGAAATTATCGTGATACATTTTTTAGTCCATACCGCCCATTCCTACTGTATAGATGTCAAAGGCCAATGTTGAACCTGCTCAACACGTTACTGAAGTAGATTATTAATGCTGATAGCATCTGTTAAGTTTCCCTTTCCCTTTATAATAATGTAATAAGGACTTGTGTCATTTTCACCATTCATTATTCACACTTGGAGCATATAAGTGCTATAGTGTCTTTTTTGAAATAACTATAAAGTGAAACCAACTGCTGTTTTTTAAGCAAATGCTGATTATTCTTGGAATTAAAATGGATAAATGTATGGAAGATTACCCTTGTCTTTCTCAGCGTCTCCATAGAAGTTTCCAGCCGTCAGTTTCCACTCTCCATAGTCAGATTTATGTTTAGAGTTCACCCAGCGACTCGTCCATGCATCTGGACACAAAACAAGGAAGAACATTGAAGTTTTACGTGAAACAAGTCTGCTTGAAATCAATTTTAGTTGCACAATCAAAGAATTAAATAAAAAAGCTATTTTCCACTGAAACAGACACTCAAAAATGACTCCAGCGAGCTTTTAGCAGATGATCATTTTGACCAAAAGACAAGTAAATGTCACTTACCGCCGTCCAGAAACTCCTCCCGAAAGTAAATCTTTGCATGCACGCTGTAAACTGCTAATATTACAGCAACTACGCCCAAGATCTGCATTTTTCCCATTTCAGACCTATTTTCGCAGGGCTTTACTGTAACGTCGCCGGGCGCGGAAGCAGATAGATTGTGGAGAAGGAAGAAAGGGGAATATTTCAGAGTGGCTCCAGCGAACAGATGTCTGCCTCTGATTGGCCAGCGGGGCGGGCGGCCTGGACCAATCAGAGGAGACCACGAAACATATGTCCTCCGGGGCGCTGATCCTGGATCAGCTCAGGGCTTTAGGATTTACACCAGCGCCATTACAACACACGTCCAGTAGAGGGCGCCAATGTCAAATGAAAATTTTAGTTTTATTTCTTGGCCATAGTGGAGTTTGGAGTGTGACTGTTTGAGGTTGTGGACAGGTGTTTTTTATACTGATAACCAGTTAAAACCTACGGGCCAAACTAAGACAAAAAAAATGGGAAATTACGAGAATAAAGTCGTAAAATCACGAGAATAAATTCGTAAAATTACGAGAATAAAGTCGTAATATTACGACTTAATTCTCGCAACAATATGACTTTAATCTTGTAATTTTACAACTTTATTCTCGTAATATTACGACTTTATTCTCGTAATATTACGACTTTATTCTCGTAATATTACGACTTTATTCTCGTAATATTACGACTTTATTCTCATAATATTAAGACTATATTTCATGCAATTATCTGTACTTTTTACTCCTTACATTTTAAAAACAGCCTTGTTACTCTATTTCATTTCGGCCTTTAAAAAAAACTATCCAGTTAAATTGCTCCATCCGGATAGAGTGAATTTGGTTGTGGTTGTTTCAGATGTTCGTGTCCAGTTTTGTTCTTACATCCGTTCCCTCAGATTCCTGCAACTAAACTTGGATGTACATTCCAATAAAGGTTATGATAAATGATAACATGCCTCTGAAGTTTGACTTTTTGCACCATTACAATACTTATAGGCAACTAGTCATCATATCTGCTGCTCTCTGAAACACAGGTTAATGCTCAATAGTACACATATATGGTTCTTTAATATATTTGCATTATACTAAGATGCATTCATTTTCAATGGCTTTTGTCCTTAATGGCTTTTTCCCCCTTCCATACTTTTATTTTTATACTTTAAGTAGTTTTGAAACCAGTACTTTTATACTTTGACTTGAGTAAAAAACTTGTTGATACTTCAACTTCTACAGCAGTATTTTTAAACTCTAGTATCTATACTTCTACCTGAGTAATGAATGTGAATACTTTTGACACCTCTGGTTAAAACAGGTGCCATTAATACAGGTAACGAGTGGAGGACAGACGAGCCTCTAAATTTTAAAAGAAGAGGTTACAGGTCTGTGAAAGCCAGAAATCTTGCTTGTTTGTAGGTGACCAAATACTTATTTTACCCAGGAATTTACCAATTAATTCAGTAAAAATCCTACAGTGTGATTTCCTGGATTCTTTCCCCCCTTTCTGTCTCTCATAGTTGAAGTTACCTATGATGAAAATTACAGGCCTCCCATCTTTTTAATTGGGAGAACTTGTACAATTGGTGGCAGACTAAATACCTTTTTGCCCCACTGTACCCCAAAACTTCAGAATCAGGGGCCTACATGTTACCATTTTGTGATAACTTATATATGAACTATATAATTATGCATCTAATTTCAAAGCCATGTCTTATTGCAATAGCTGTTTTTATGTATTAGAAATGAAGTTTTTCCAGAATGATCTTGAGTTTTATTATAATAAAAAAATGGCAAACCCAACGTTTTGATTTAGCTCATGTAAATGAGTGTTTTTATTATTTAACTGAGTTTTTTATTTTTCAAATGACTTATTCATCAGAATCTTTATATATTTATTAATATCCTACATTTGGTATGAACATGCTTGCTTTGTGTTATATATACTTATTTGACCATCTTCAGTGGTTCCTCCATTCATCTATTTATTCACGTGTTTTGATGGTATAATAAGGGATTTTTTTAAATATATTTGTGTTGCTTTTGTTTTATCCTGTAAAGCATTTTGCATTGCACAAGTTGTGTGGAAAGTGCTGTAGAAATAAAGTTTTACTGGACAAAAATACAAATGCACATGCAAATACAAAAATACAATGCCCTAGGGCAGCACGGTGGCTTGGTGGTTAGCACTGTTGCCTCACAGCAAGAAGGTTCCCGGTTCGACTCCCAGGCCCAGCAGGGTCTTTCTGTGTGGAGTTTGCATGTTCTCCCCGTGCTTGCGTGGGTTTCCTCCGGGTACTCCGGTTTCCTCCCACAGAACATGCACGCTCCAAAAACATGCATGCTAGGTAAATTGATCATTCTAAATTGCCTGTAGGTGTGAGTGTGTCTGTGTCTGGTTGTCTGTTTATATGTGGCCCTGCGATTGACTGGCAACCTTTCGCCTGAAAATAGCTGGGATAGGCTCCAGCAGACCCCCATGACCCTGCATGGACAAAAATACCATCTGGTTTTGTGAGTTCTGTTTTATCCTGTAAAGCATTTTGCATTGCACAAGTTGTGTGGAAAGTGCTGTAGAAATAAAGTTTTACTGGACAAAAATACCATCTGGTTTTGAGAGCTCTGCACAAAACACAACAAAGCTGGTATCTGTGGTCCCTCTAAATGTGTCCTTACAAGAATTTAAGGAATCCTACAACCTTTCAATAACTTTTTGTTTTGCACCCACTCATAAGCCTTCACCTGTGGCAGACACATTAAATGTCAAACCTCTATGGAATCCTTTTAATCAATTAGTTAATTCATCATACATCTTCCACAGCCGGCTGGCATAGAATCAGGAAATGCTCTATGGAATCCTTATTTAGGATTTACACCCGCGCCATTATAACAAACGTCCAGTAGAGGGTGACAATGTAAAATGAAATTTTTATTTTTATTTTATTTAACCTTTATTTAACCAGGAAGTTCACATTGAGATTTAAAAACCTCTTTTCCAAGGGAGATCTATATACAGATGACACTGAGTGGAGCGGGTGACCGAGTTTGCATGTTCTCCCCGACCGTGCTTGCGTGGGTTTCCTCCGGGTACTCCGGTTTCCTCCCACAGTCCAAAAACATGCATATTAGGTTAATTGATGATTCTAAATTGCCCGTAGGTGTGAGTGTGAGTGTGTCTGGTTGTCTGTTTATGTGGCCCTGCGATGGACTGGTAACCTGTCCAGGGTGTAACCCCTGCCTCTCGCCTGAAAATAGCTGGGATAGGCTCCAGCAGACCCCCGTGACCCCGCAAAGGATAAAGCGGGTATAGATAATGGATGGATATATATATATATATATATATATATATATATATATATATATATATATATATATATATATATATATATATATATATATCCATCCATATATATATATATATATGTATATATATATATATATGTATATATATATATATATATATATATATATATATATATATATATATATATATATATATATATATATATATATATATTTTTTTTTTTTATTGAGAAGAAGTCATATACAAAGAACATCAGACAAGTGCTCCAATATATGTAACAAAAAATAAATATAAAATTCCAGTGAAATTAACAGAAGTAGGGAGAATGACACAAAAAACGAGTGAATAAATAAAATATGAAAAAGAAAGAAAAAAAAGTAAATGAAAAAATAAATAAGTAAACTGTAAATACTTCATCTTTAAAAAAACTTCTCATATATATCAGTGGATGTTATACTTTGTTTGGTTTCAATTAGATTAAGGGATTTAATGTACTCTTTAAACTCAAGTAAAAAACCTTTAAAGAAGGGTGGAATTTTGGAGTATTTACATTTATCTATGTGAAATTTGCCATACACAATGAACAGGTTTATAAAAGTGATGTCATTTTCTTCATGGACAAAATAAAATATCACACTACAGTCAATTGAGATGTTTATCTTGATTTTAGACACTACATAGTGTTCAAATTGAGACCACAAATTGAAAGAGCAAGCACAGTGGTAGAATAAATGAGTTATGGTTTCTGGTTCCACATTGCAAAAAAGTGCAGTTACTTTCAATATTTAAGAATTTAGAAAAATATACATTATCTCAACACTAGATGCCGCTCGCCCCACAGATGAACATACGTCACAAGCGCCGCCATATTGGAAAGGTAAAAGTGAGGGTTGTGGACCATGGATCTATAATATTAACGTTGTGGACACATAAACAAATATTTGAACGAATGTTAGTTTTGTAAGTGTGGGCATTTTCTTCCCACGTACACTCGTATTTTTTTTGTCTCTGATTAAGTATGTTTCCTTGACTAGAGACCTATTTTCAAAAGAGATAAGTAACAATACTTCGCCTTTTTAAACTATGTTAATTTTAGTAGGTCAATTGTAACTGTAGTTTAAGTCTAACTCTTCTTTATTATGCCCCTGCACTGTAACCTTTTCCCCCCTATTCACTTTTCATATATTTATTATGTAAAGCACTATGAACTGCAGTGTTGCTGAAATTTGCTATATAAATAAACTGGCCTTTTAGATTGCTTTCGATCAAAACCAATCGATATCTTACATTTTCTTTTCAGAGAATTGAATTTTCTGATACCAATTTCCACCCCTTTTAACCCAAAATTATTTACCACAGCCACAATAAATTATCTATTTTTATTTTTACCTAAATGGCCACATTTTAACAATTTTAAAGTGTACAGAGGACGAGGGGTCTGTCTGGAATAAGCGTAAGACATTTTGATAATCAGTAATTAATTGTGAAATGAAAAAAATAGATTAGCTATGAAATAGGACTGAAAATTGAAAAGTAATCAAATAATTATTTCTTAAATAATGCTATTTTAAAAAATGTATTTGAGTATGCATATATTCAAAATGAGAAATAGGTTATTGAATTTACCAAATCATTTATTTACTATTTTTATTCATGCATTTGCAAAAAGTAAGTCAATTTTCCATGTACGTTGCCTTTTTCCCCCCTTATTTTTTTTAAATAATTTACTTTCTTGACTTAGCCTCCCTGTTTGAACTTTTCCATGGTACTTTGGGTCTTGAGCAAATAAAACCAGACTGAAAAATACAAATCAGGTCCTTGAATGAAGATAAACTCACTTATTCATCACTGTTTTTTGTCCAAGGCCCAAAGCGCTCACGGAAAGATGAAAGGAGATACAGTGCAAGTCCAAGTCAACTAAAATCCAAGTCAAGTTACACCACCACCACTTCTACAACAGCACTGAAATACAGGTAATTATTTTTGCAGAGAGGGAAAGGAAAACCAATCTGTACTTTACCAAAATCTGATTCAAGATTGAAATTAATGTAATTATAATCTAACTCTTCCTCATTCTTACATGTTAGATTAAAGGCTCTGATATATACATATCAACGCATTAACTGCTTGTTATCCTTGAAGATTGACGCATCTCTTCCCATTTTCCCATTTGTAAACCCTTAATTCCCTCTTCACATTATAGCTCCTCCCACCTGAGATACAAGGGCTGGAGACAAGGGAGAGACTTGTGGAGAGAATAAAAGATACTTAACACAGTTGTGAATCTTTGCCTCGTTGCTTTTATTTTATCAATTGAATGCATGATGTGTGATACATGCCCTTATTTTGTTAAATCGTTTGTTAAAGCACCTCAAGAGAAATGAAAGTTTATTTAGTATTAGTATTAGTATTTTTCTTGTTTTTAGACTTATACACCAATGATAAGTATTTACTGGTACTGTATTTACCCTAATAAATGAAGAAAGGATGCTCGTAACATGAACTCAGATTTTGACAAAAGAGTCAAAATCCCGATTTAAAAGAAATGACAGAAAATTGGAAATATGACACAACTTCTTTCAATTTTTCTTGAAAATATGGCTTTAATAAGCCAGTGTTAGCCATTTGTTAGTAATTTAAGATCAACAGGAGTTGTAGGCATTGTAGTGAATGCAAATTTAAACCCTAAGCATTTGCTCATGTGTGTAAAGCAAGGGAGGTTGGGTTCTTTGAGTGACATGTCCTTTTTCTCAAAGTGAAGCCTGGGACGAAGACGAGCAACTGGCGCCAGCCATCAAATCCCCTTCACCCTCTGAGTGATCAGCAATTATGTCAAGAGGGGAGAATGGTGTCCCTTTGAAAAGTGTTCTTAATCAAACCCAATTAATTCCACTATTTTGCCTTATTATTTCCACCATGGACCACGTCCCACTCATCAGCCTGTTAACTAGAGCCTTGGCCTCAGTGAAGGTCATGCTTGGTCAAGCAAGATAACATCCTAATGTGTGTAAGTAATTGCTAGTTCTGAGTGTTTCATGAGCATATTCTGGGTGCAGCTACATGAAGCCTGACATATGGTTGCTGAGAGTTGGATTTGCTTAAATATAATACATCTTAACATTTTTAATTTCATTTTTATTGCTTTACATGTCAAGCCAATTAGGCATATTATTATTATTATTATTAGGCATAGACTATTTAGCTTTAGTTGCATTGCAAAACTTTAAAAAAAAGCCACAACCAGCAGTGCAAAGAGAGACAAATATCTTTATTATAAAGTTAAATGCTTAAAAATCATTTAACAGGAGTGTACATATTATGTCGTTTTTTTTATTTAAATATTTTTTTTATTATTTACCCAAAATCTAAACAATAATTTCTCAGCGAGACAGTGAATGTGTGGAGGCAAGTTTCCTTTTTCCCTTTTCAAACACATTCATACGGGATTATTATATGCAGTCCACTCTTAATATTATTTAGTTTAGTTTTTTTTCTCTTAGAGAATTTGTTGACACCATCTTTTCCGTATTTAATGCTGAACCAAGAAAACCTAAAATGAAAAGTTGTTTTTTTTAATGAAAAAAAAAGATTAATTATTCTGCAAATTCATTTTATGAAATTTGTGAAGGCAGACATATGGAACTAACAAAAAAACAAGTTTATACTGTCACAAAAAAAAGTAGATAAGGAGTTTAGTTTGTGTACTGACTAACACATTACTGCAAAACAGAACACAATCTTCCCTCCTAAAATAAATTGGGACATTTAAGCTACCTAGGCTACCAAAGGGCAATTACAACTTCGCCCTTGTGGCCTCAACAGCCTAGCAAGCTGGGCCCCTTGACACCCCTGGTTGGGCCTGATGGAGTGGAGCTTCATCTGCCTAACGGCCTGGCAAAGGTCCACGGGTCTGGGCGAACACAACAGGCCCCCTTCAGGCCAGCTCTCTCTGTCACAGCTTACATGGGCCTATTGTGCGCCAGTGCTCATTAACAACACCAAAGTCATGTTGGTGGCTCACTAACAGATGAAAAGAAAAAAAAACAAGGTGTATAATCAAAGTGCCTTTACAGTAGTGCTCTGTAAATTTATTCCGTGTTTTTTCATATGAAAAATGAAAGTCATACTATAGAAACTTTGGCCTAGAAATGAGTACATAGTAATAATGAGAAGTGATAAAAATAATAAAACATCCTTCAACATTTGTGAGTGCTTTCTAGCAAAAGGGAGTTTTCCCTAAATTCCTTTGGCCATTTAGTTCACTGAAGTCACAAATGGGGGTTACAGCCAGCGTGGGGGTTGGTGTGGTTGCCTTGCTGTCAGAAAGTTCCCGGTTTGATTCTTGCTCATGAGTTTTGCTTCTTCTCCCTGGGATTGCAGGGTTCCATCAGAAAGCACATCCCACATAAAACATCTTGCCAAATATATGTGCTGTGATGATCCTTTCATTGAGGGAGGTACATAGCCACAACATGATTACTAATCACAAGCAGGGAATTTTGACAATCAATCACAAAATTTATTGGGAAAATGTGTTGCCAGACAAGGTTACCTGAAGTCATGTAATGCTCTGTTACTCTCATATACAGGACTGTCTCAGAAAATTAGAATATTGTGATAAAGTTCTTTATTTTCTGTAATGCAATTAAAAAAACAAAAATGTCATACATTCTGGATTCATTACAAATCAACTGAAATATTGCAAGCCTTTTATTATTTTAATATTGCTGATTATGGCTTACAGTTTAAGATTAAGATTCCCTGAATATTCTAATTTTTTGAGATAGGATATTTGAGTTTTCTTAAGCTGTAAACTGATCAGCAATATTAAAATAATAAAAGGCTTGCAATATTTCAGTTGATTTGTAATGAATCCAGAATGTATGACATTTTTGTTTTTGTAATTGCATTACAGAAAATCACAATATTCAAATTTTCTGAGACAGTCCTGTATGCATGTGTAGCACACTTATTGACACTGCATTTTTGAGTAAGATGCTTAGGTAACTTTCTGTATTAATTTAATGCATACACAAAAACACAGTAACATTGTGTCTGTGAGAAATATCACTGCAATGCCATCTTCTTCTGCAATGGGTCCAGCAGATACGTTAAGCTGTGCTACTTCCAGTTCACAGCATTGTGAATTGTGTTATGAATGGTCATTATATTAAGCAACAATCAGAATTTAGACACCAACTCCTGTTTTGAAGAAGAATGCATAATAAAAGATGAAAATACAGAATCTCTTAAAGCATTTTACTTAAGGGAATATTTTGTAATGAACAGAATCTGTTGCTGATAAGTATTTTATCTGAGAAGAGAATTAATGGGCATGCCTTTGGGGGACAGAACTTTGCCAGTGCTTGAAGAGGGTTTTCAAGAGTATCTGAGGGCATGCTGTCTATGGCTGAGAATCCAGGGTTAATCGCTTTAAAAGCAGTAATTAGGTGTTAAGAGGTATGCTTGTCTGTCTAAATTAGCCTCCAAATCAGATTACGCTCTGTGACTTCCGATAACCTCCCCCCATCAGAACTCAATGCTCTTCAAAAGGCCATTTTAATTATTTAAATACAAACACTTATGTTCCCTTTAAACCAATATCAAACTTAGATTTGAGTGGAAAATTGGTTTAAAATATACATTTTTACCCACTGTATATATACAGTGGGTAAAAATGCATATTTGCTATAGCACATCAAAATCTTATACTTAAAAAAAATGCTGAACAGTATTTTCATTGAATAAAAAGATAAAGACAAAACCTATCCTGGTCACAGAATAAAACCAACAGCTACAATAAAACAGTGGAGACCTTTACAAATAGATACTAACACTTTCAAAGTGCAGTATGTTGGCCAATGATGTTCAAAAGTCTATCATAACTTCAAGGAAGCTGGGGAAATGTTACGCTCAGACAGTGGTACTTTTTTAGTGTCTTATCACCTCAGTAAAAAAAAAAAAAGTTAGAACACCTTTCTTTTAAGATATCACTCTTGTATAAATGTGTTGACATTGGTCATCATGATATTACTAGATTATAAAAACAACAACAACAAAAAAACATAGTTACCCGTGTAAGATGTCTCTGCATAAACTTTCTATACTTTGTATCAAGTTCTATAAATGGTCTAAAATTCATCAGATATACAAAATTATTACAAAACAGAAAAATAAAACAACATTGCAAAACAAAAAAGTGTCTGATTTGAAAGTCTCAACCAAGATCAAAGTGTACCCATAAAGGAGCTCTAAATATATTATAAACTCGCTTGGGGCAGAAATGGTTTATCAAAAAAAAAAATGTTTACACATTTTGACGTGGATTCTGAAAATCACAAGCTGACCTTGTGCAGATTTGCACATCGGTGCACACTGTAAAAGGAAAAAAAGTCTTACTTTCAAGCTTCTTTGGTGTCCTGCATCACCCTCATTGGTACATGACTCAAACAGTGTAAAGCAGTTTGTAAACATTCACAGGAGCAGATCAAAACTCCATCCATATTAAATGACATCACATATGCTGCCAGGTTTTATCCATTGACTGAATGTGCTCTTTGGCCTTCATCCTGAGTGCTGCGATGCTGGAACTCCGATCATCTTCCATTGGGTATTTATCACCGAAGCTGGGCGGGCACTGGTAGGGCGGCGGGCCCATGGCCTGCATACCTTGGACCATACCAGGCGGGGTGTTGAGGAAGCTGTGGCTTGAGTAAGTGGGCTGCAGGGCCTGCGGCGAGCCCATGAACCCGGGGATGGTATGCATGGGCGTGGCACTGGATATGGGCGAGGTCAGCCAGGGATCTAGGGGCATAGGGTTTCCCACGGGGCCCACGTTAGGGGGCATTGGGGGACGGTTGAAGGACAGCATTGGGGAGTCATGGAGCTTCATGGTGCTAGTGTCCATCTTTTCTTGACGTCTCCACTTTGCTCTTCGATTCTGGAACCACACCTGGACAGAGAGCAATGGCACAAAATGAGATTACACAGGCAAAATAAACAAGATATAGTCATTAGCCTTCCCCCAAAACAGTCAAACAGTAGACATTTCATTAAACGGAATCTCAAAGAAGTTCAAAATAACATCACAGGTAACTTGTGCTTTCTTTTTTGTAGTAAATGAAATGCAAAGAAAAACATAGTCTGCAATTGAATTTACAATCAAAAGCTTGGGCTCTTGGAGGAATATTCTTTGAACGGAAAAATTCAAAGCAGAGCTGTCTGGCTACAAAAACAGAAGATAAGTGTAGCCCACACTTGGCACAGAGGTAGAAATATTAGTGTTTGAAATGGCTTTTTTATCTCAAGAAATAGGCAGCTTTCAACTTTTGATGCATTTTACAATTTATCAGAGAGTATTTGAGGGTAATAGGAGGTTAGATGTCATAAATAGTTGAAGATGATTTAGATGTGGAGCTTTCAACATTGAAATGGTCGTGACATGGGCATATAAAAAAGAAGGGTTGTAAAAGACCGGAGCCATGCCGAAGAATTGAAAAGGCCTACAATACAATTTAAACGTGTCGGGTGGATTTCCAAGTTTCAGCATATGCAACATAACCTACAAACATCGCCCAACTGTGGGAAATGAGAATCTAGAGTTGTCAAAAAAGTTCTACAAACCAGGTTAAAGGTTGATAAACAAGAATAAAAAATGCCTTGGAGAAGATGTTTCTGTTTAAGGGAAGTCATAGCTGTAGAGTTTACGTTTACACAGATTGCTTCAAATCCTGTTGATGTTTCACATGTTATTCGTTCACATCCTTACCTGCACTCGAACCTCAGGTAAGTTGACCTTTGTTGCCAGCTCCTCGCGGCTGTAGACGTCTGGGTAGTGAGACTTCTCGAAGGCTCTCTCCAGCTCATGAAGCTGATAGGTGGTGAAGGTGGTGCGATTTCTTCTGTGTTTCTTTTTAGTGTGCTCTTCGTCTTTACCAGCCTTTGGAGACCCTTCAGCAATATCCACGTCCTCGTGCAGGTTGCTCATTTCACCGTCACACTTGTCACTGGAGAAAAGGTTAGATTCTAGGATGAAAGAAAGAACAAATAGGTGAATTACATTTTTTAAAACTGTCAAGTGTCTCAGTATAAGTTACCAAAATAATCATCATCCCCTGTTTTTTATTATGTTATAACATGACCGGCTTTATTATTGTAGTAATCAGAAACTTTTTTTTTTTTTTTTTAATGTTATGTGCAAGTCAAAACTGTAAATTTCTACAAATAAGTCTTTGGACATTACTATCTGGAAGACTCTTTTGGACTTCGAATAAAAAAATCATGGAAAAAAAATACAGGTAAAGCTTTTCTCATATTCAAAACATCTTGTGTTTTTATGCCTGAAAGGTTGATTCTTTATTTGATTTTTTTTCTTCCTGAGACAGTTATATGAATTTTGACAGTAAATGATATGACATGGTAGAACAGCTTAATGACAAGTAAGCCCTTTATTCCCTTTTGTTTTGTTTTTCTTTAAGTTAAACCTCAGCAATCTGGAAAGCTCAAATGACATTACCTCTTTCACTGAATTCTTTCTGTGCTGTAATCCCATAGTAACAGATGCTGTCAGTTAAACCTGCAAGTCCCTGCGTTCTCTAATCTATCGAGCCAAGTAAACAGTTGTGGCACGGATTGTGTTTTCCAAGAAATGGTCAAGGTACATGTGAAGCATGTGAGTGATGCACCACAGCTCATTAATCATGCTCGTTTCAGACAATGCGAGCTGAAGACCGGTGTTTGGCTCACGTTTCACCACAATGGAGCATTGCCGTTGTTATACTCCTTTGGTATAGGTTTTTATGTCAGATGCCCTTCTGGACGCAGCATCGCAAGCACTGGAAGAAGACCAGAAAGACCCAACCGAGAACCTTCCTAACAACGCCAACCAATCTGCAACGGATTGTTGGTTGATACCAAAAGATCCCGGCTGAAATGATGGATCATTATATCATTTTTCTCCCTGGATATCAGTCAATTGCCATCTGAGTTTGTGGCTAGTTGCCATTCTCGCCAGCCTGGAAACAGAAGGTCAGGTGTTGAATCAACCCATTAGAGTGGGTGTGTAATGACCCACCTCAGAGATGTGTGTGAGACTAGAGTCTCTCACGCATATATTCTTAGGTGGATCATTGGATACATGTGTGAAACTTGAAAGTTGAAACTTGAAAAATATTTTTTTTGTTGCATCTTCAGAAATAGTTGCACATTTTTTCACACAGAGGTTGCTAAATGCCCTTTTTAAACCATCACACAGCCCTAACAGAGGCAGTTCAGCGCCACACAAGTGTATGAATACACACAGCTAACCAGCATTGCAGGACCAGCTGAGTCATGGCAGCATTGTTTGACTATATCAATATCTTGGTTTTATATTAATATTGGTTTTTCTGTGTCTGAACCAAAGTGGACAAACAGAAAAACTGAGGTATTTATTTTATTTTTTTCATTTTTCATTTTATTCAACCAAACAAATGCATGTTACATCTGTTAAAAGTTTGTTCTGATTGGATGCCCACACAACAAGAACAAGTCTTCTTTTACCCTTGAAGCTCCAGCCTATTTTCAATACCCATCTTCTTCTCTGCTGTAGGGTCCCCCAATTGGGATACCCCCCTCAAAAAAATGATGTCACAGTCTTGGTGGTACTCAAGGCTGCTTAATTCTTAGCGAACATTTTGAAAGTGAGAAAAGGCAAATCCAGGCTATACAAAAATGTAAAGCACATTTTATACACACATATTTACCAACACATTAAGATCGATAGAACAAAAAAAAATCAATTAATAGCTCAATTAATTAATTTAATGAAAGTTAGAATACCAGAAAAAGAATAAACGACAGATAGAGTGAATATTCAAAGGTTTTTGAAACTTTGTGCTGTTCGATCCCATAATCATAATTCCCTTGAGCAAATTTGTTTGCAATGGCCACTGCAAATCCAGGTTTGTTTTCTCCACAGCCTGGGTTAAAAGGCAGCAAGATCCATGTGGATTATTAGAATCTCCACCCAGACAACCTTCAAAACAACTCCCCAGTGCCTTGAGGTGTTCAATTACGATTGGACTGAGAAGCTTCTGGAGAACAAACCTAACACAGAATCACAGATTTATGGTGCTCTATTACAAAAGCAACCATTTTTACTCTTATTACTTTCACTTGTGACACACTGAAAAAACGTGCTTCAGAGCCGCATTGTTTTCCCAGATGCTGTAGATCTGAAACCTATCTTCCTTTTTGTATTTTTTTTTTCATCTTTGTTTTAGAGCAGGAAAAAGAAAAGAAAAAACACACATGAAACCTTTTCTTGTGTACTGCCATGCTGGCTCACCTGTGCACACAGTGCTCATCGTCAGTTCGTTTTGCCCCTGTTACTTAGCTGCCAAGGCAGAAAAGAAATGCAACAAA
This sequence comes from Cololabis saira, assembly GCF_033807715.1. Taxonomy (NCBI): domain Eukaryota; kingdom Metazoa; phylum Chordata; class Actinopteri; order Beloniformes; family Belonidae; genus Cololabis; species Cololabis saira. The sequence goes on along the minus strand of NC_084596.1, from coordinate 12,125,285 downwards.
AATTCCAGCTTGAAGCCATTCACAAACAGAAAGAGGCAGCACACTGGTCAAACAGTCCCTCCTGTTGAGTGGAAGGGACTACAGAAACAGAACAAGGGGGAAACAAACTCTGTGTAGAGAGGGCGAGCCATCATAGTTAACTCTAAGATCTGAAGGGTCATGTCCCTCACAAGTATCATTATGATAGAAATGTTATCCTACATGTAGCTGTAAAGAAAACTAGAGCCATCTTTGCATCAAGCACCTTCTTTTGGGTTTTATTAGTACTAAGGGCCAACAGCAGGTCATTTTAAGTGGCTCATTAACCTCATTTTTCCCCCAATCAGACACTTGTTGGTTCTATATAAAGCATATCACCTTGGCTTGTTCTTATCTCTTAGAAATTATGAGACATTCGCTCAACATTACATAGTTACCAAAGGGGCAAAAAGGTCCTTTCTGAACACATCTTTCTCATTATCAACATGACCAAAACAGCACAGATGTAACTAATTGCATTAACCCTGGCTCCTTTCTGGTGTGCCAGAAAACGTCCATGCACATCCCCAGCACAACCCATCGCACTAGGACATGTGAATGAAAAGTATCTCTTTTTTATATATTATGACAAAAAGAAAAAAAGCCTTTATATATTGAAATGTATGCAAAACCATGTAAAAGACATGTTTCTTGGGCGCTGCATGTGCCGTTTAAACTTCATAGACCTTTTTTGGACAATAATTCACAGATTCTGTGTAGTTTTGTCAAGTTTTTTTTTTTTTTAACAAAAAACAAATGGAGCGTACCATTAATGTAAAATAAAAATCATAAAATTGTCATCACTTCTGAGCATTTTTTCTTTTTTTTAGTTAATTTATTGTAGTTGTTGGACTCTGTAAAGAAGATTCCACTTTTATTAGAATTATCAGGGACATTTCCATCATTTGCACCATCTCTGACCTAGGCCTTTTTAAATCTAAAATTAAAACTTATTTATTCAGGGTGGCTTTTAATACCCAGTAGTGTGGCGACACTTTTTTATACTTGATGTTTTTTATATGTTCATATGTTTTATTCTTGTTTTATTTTGTTGTATGTTATGTAAAGCACTTTGGTTCACCTTCAGGTTGATGTAAGGTGCTATATAAATAAAGTACATTTACATTTACATTTACATTTCTTGTCTTTCTTCCATAAAATGCAGGCATACTGAAATATAAGAGCATCCTCGCTCCTCACCGCTTACTGCATTTGGGGATATAACGGCCACATCTTTTTTTTTTTTTCTATTAACTGCTTCACTGCCAATAACAATGATATTCTTTACATTTAACTCATTCCTGACCATCAACTCTTGAAACTTGGAGTCTTCTCTGTTCGAGGACACTGCTACAGAGCTGCGTGAAAGTTTAAAACAGAGGCTTTGTACCTCACAATAGTTGCTTATCTGAAAGGACTCACCATGGTAGGAGGAATGCTGGGAGCTGTCACCTAGTTCTGGGAGGTTCCCATAGGGGTCTGACGGGACCTGCTTTTCAGGGTCCTGCAGGTTTGCTCCATTGGCTTTTGGGCTGTCATCAGCTCCTACTGAATGGAGTAAAGGCTCCTGGTCTTTAGCGAATCCCAATATGACATCAATACTGTGGACCCTGCCTCCACTGCTCGACCCGGCACCTTTTGCCAAGTCATAGTTGTCAACTATTCCATGTCCACTATCGTCCACTATTCCAAGGGTATCCATTGACAAATGCATCCGCGCCTTTGGACACGCTTTCTCTGTTTCTTATCAGGAAAAAAAAAAAAAAAAAGAAATAAAAAAAAAGTGAAAGGCTGTCAACTCAGACAAGGCGATCTCTATATGGAGCTGTTGTTCTCGTCACGAGCAATGGAGCAAATGTATGAGATGTGTGAGGTTTGTGTCTTCCAACGATCACTTCAGTGAGGTTGAATGTATCGTTTCCACAAAAGTAGAACTAACTCACATCTTTGTCTGCAAAGGATTGAAAGAAAAGAGAAATATAATACAGTAAAGCTGTGTACTTAAATTCACTTGAAAAAATTTCTTGTTTTGCTGATAATCTTTAATGACTGTTTTATAAATTAAAATGATGGGAGAAATGAAAAAATGTCGGTGAGATATACACAATCATTTATTCCTTAGAACAACTATAATTCATTTGATATATAATGATACCTGCCTCCTAACGCAAGTATTTTTTTCTTTCATTGCCTTGTTGGAAGAAGGTTTTGAAATCTTAGTTTGAAACAATAACCAGTTACTTCATCATAATTTATCAGTGTATCATTCAATAATGAACCTGATATGATGCATTTAATAGTTTTTTTATTTTCAGTTTTTTTTCCCTTTTCCTTATCCTCATTTATTAAAGAAAACAGTAATAATATAAAAGTTATACTGACACTTCTTAGATTTTCCCCCCCTTACTTTTTTTCACTTTTCACTTATTAGATTTTTTAAAAATATATTTACTTCATAGTTTCAAAATCTGGCTTAAGACCAATCACCATAACAAACTTTAAAGAGAGAACTTAAAACATAAAATACAAGAAAAATATTTTTTGAATTATTTAGCTAAATGCCAGCAAGCATTACTGATACTAGCTATAACTGGTGACATAAGAATAAAAAAGTACATAAAATAGTCTTACCCTCTTTAGTTTTCCTGACACAGGCTACGCTCCGCACATGACATCTCTGTAGTCCATAAGTAGACAAATGACACTAACAATGTGTACTGTAGGCACTTGTTACTCTCAGTTAAGTCTTTGAAATCCCCTGCAAACAATTGAGCAAAAGACCTGTGGCCGGAGATCTCTACAGCAACAACATGTAATGTCTTTCTCTCCAGATAAAACTCTCCTTAACCACATGAGACACAGGAGCTGGCGGGGGGAATGGTAGTAAAACCAAAAGGTTTAAGAGGTTTATTAATTGGAATCCTTCCCCTTTAAGAATGACTGACAGTTGTTTTCTGGTCAAGTAATTGCTCCAAATGTGTCCTGCTTTCAGACCACAGAGGGAGGCCATTGCTAATGAAGCCTCAACAAAACTTTCTTTCAAAAAATCTATTGTCTGAAAGATAATGGCTTGTATTGAGAGTTTTTGCTAATCCCTTCATTACAGACAATGTAAGGGAGAAAAGGCAGTGATGGACTTTTAACTTGAATGGCTACACACTATAGACGTATAACAGTTTACCAGCCTTCTAAATTTTGCAAACTTGTTACTTACATACACATTTTTTTATAAAAATAAAAGACTGAACTAATTTACAAGTTTTTAATTAAAGCTAATTTGATTCCTCCCGACTTTTCTTTTGAGAAATAACATTCCTGTCATGTTGTTCTGTTAAAATATTGTAATATCTTGTCATTTTTATAGGAAGCCAACAGGTTACATGTTAAAACATATGCCTGCAGAGGTAAAGTAGCTAATGCACAGTCCTCTGTTTATCCTCATTAATTCAAAGATGAATAGTGAACAGCCTTAACTACACCGGTTCTTTCATTTGTTTCAGTTGAATCAGATTGAGAGTGTTTACGTCATCAAATATGTGTGAAAACCATGTTGGTAATAAAGTTAGACAAACAGCCTGATAGTGCGCAGTGCAACTGGGTGGGGGTCGTCAGATTTTCATCCTGCAACCTGTGAGTTTCTCCTTTGCCAGCTGGCGCAGCCAAAGCTGTAGCAGTTCCAGTAGGTGTTGCAGAGATCAAGCCCATCCTTAATGAGCCTAAAGACTTCACTAGAGATTTCCTCTGACCTCACTCCCCCTACCTTAAGATATATTTAGGAGTTCTTTGCACGTGAAATGCAAAATACAACCTGGAAAAATGTGTGCACCTAATGATGTGAATGCAAATATTTGATCGTGTTTATCATAGAGAGTTTTTTTCTTTGAACTTTTGAAGTTATTTACCGCGTTCTAAGAAAACAGCGCATATATAATATATGTATATAGATAGATAGATTTTACATTTTTGTTCAAAAGCGTCCTGATATGAACCAAAAGAAGCACATCAACTTTCAGGAGTCAAACACATAAGTGAGCAGCTGAGGCATTTTAAATGCTAACAAGTTTAGGGCTCTTGCCAGTGCTACTTATTAGCACACTAGCAGTGGTTTAAGTGGCTTCGGCTGACTACACTTCCTTGGTTGTCACCAATGTTTTCAAAGAATAGAAAGATTGAATTTGCCGCTTATTTTCCCCTGTGAATGAAATAAAGATCTTAAAGATGCTATCACAGCAGGAGATTTTCCACAAAGCAGGTTGCTGCCATATGGTGACTATAAAGAAAGTCAGGCTTCTGTATTGTTGAAGTGTCTAAATCTTTGTGTATGTTTAAATGATCAAAAAGCAAAGGGACATAATAGGCAGACAAAACAGCATATTGTGCTCACTGAAAAGTAATGCAAAAGTAATGTTTTAGCTTTTGAGCAACTGACCAGATACTGGTTAATTCAAGTTAGAGAAAAAAATCACTGTTGCTGTTTTTTTGCGGCAAATTGTGGCAAATATTTTGATACGTACAGTTAAAAACCTGTGTAAATGTTTTAGTGCCAGGCATTTTTACATCAATTGAGGCCTTCAAATGATATAAATGAAGATACTTGTAAAAACTCACATCTGAAAGGAACATTAAAATGTCTCATTGGATTGTGCATTTGGACTTCTTTGATTTTCAGCTGTCACTTTTGACAGATACTGTTTAATCCATTCTCAGATCTACTTAAAATAAATGTTTGTAATGCCATTTACTATTATGTTTACAACACTATTAAATGATATTTGGACGAGTCTCGCTAAGTTCTCCTAATAGCAATCAAGTCATAGGCAAGAGAGCCTGATAATCATTTTATCACATTAATATATGTGATAATATCTGTCCCTCTTTGCTTGTTTCCCCATTATCCTAATTGAGTACAAATTGGTTAAGAGGGTGCAGCACAGCTATCAAGCGCCTTAGTTTTATCAAATGACAACGTAAGTCGCTGAGATCCTATTAGGAAGAAAGCAGCTAATGTTTAAAGGCGCTGTGTCAGCTTACAGTGGGAAAGGGGGATGGTGAGCTGCAGGGGGAGGAGAGATGATTGAAAGGGAGGGTTATATGCTGATAGACTGGTCACATGATCAGCTACAGCTGAAATGAAAAGGAAAAGGCAAGTCATTCATATCAAATTCATTCAGGTTAAATTCATTCGGGTTTTTTTTTTTTCCAAAACTGAGCCTGCTGCAGGTTTCCCTCTACTTTTTGTATTGCTCTTTTAGTAAGTCATTTTGGATAAAGGCATCTGCTAAATGTAGTGTAATCAATACTCGAGTTGTGAAAAAAAAATCAGGGGGGATGGTGGATTTTATCATATGGGAACAGATAATTTGTGCTGATTACAAATAATATAATATATTACAAATAATAGCAGTGACCAAAACACCTGCAGAAATACTGCAGGAATGACATAGCAGCAGTTAAATGCAGCCTTCTGTAAGCTTTAAATATCCACTGGGCTTACATCAAATACATCAAAACACAACAATAAAAAACACTTTTCTGAACTTATCAATATGACTCTGTCCTTCACAGGATAAGTAAAATGGATCACTGCAAAACTCAAAATCTTAACAAGAATATTTGTCTTATTTCTAGTTAAAATGTCTCATTTTAGTAAAAAAAATCTCATTACACTTAAAACAAGACTCATCACGGGAAAAAACAACAATTTTCACCTGTTTCAAGTAGATTTTAACTTAAAATAATAAAAAAATATGCCAGTGGAAAAATATTTTTTTGTCTGTAATGAGAAGATAAATCTTGCAGATTTTTCTACTTATTTCAAGTGAAAATTTACTTGAAACAGGTGAAAATTGTCAAATAAGTTATTTTTCTGGTGTTATTTTTCTGGTGATGACTCTAAATGTTGAAATATCAGTAATACCACATTCATTGATGAAATGACATAAGGGATGGAAGGATGAATGATTTTGACCATTTTTACTTCGGGGGGGATGCCATCCCCCCTCATCCCCCCTCAACTCCAGTACTGAGTGTAATGTAATGTTGAAATCAATGTATGAGCATTCAGGGAATCACATCTGGAAGATCAGGCTTATTTGAGCACTTTAAAATCTTTAGTTTACTAATTTTAACCTCATCCTTCTACCTTACCGTTAGCCATCACCTGATGCAAATAAAAGAAATAGATCAAATCCATCCGTCTTCTACCTTTATCCAGGGTCAGGTCTGGAGGGTAATAGCCTAAGCAGGGAAGCAAGACTTCCCTCTCCCCAGCTACTTCGTCCAGCTCATCTGGGGGAACCCCTATGTGTTCCTGGGCCAGCCAACAGACATATTCTTCCAGCGTGTCCGCCCTGGGGTCTCCTCCCAGTGGGACATGCTAGAAAGACCTCACCAGGGATGCCTCAAGCAGGTATCAGCAGTACTGGAGTTGAGGGGGGATGAGGGGGGATGGCATCCCCCCTGAAATAAAAACGGTCCAAATCATCCCCCCAGTAAAACTGCCATCCCCCCTTTCCATCCCTTATGTCATTTCATCAATGAATGTGGTTTTACTGCTATTTCAACATTTAGAGTCATCACCAGAAAAATAACACCAGAAAAATAACTTATTTGACAATTTTCACCTGTTTCAAGTAAATTTTCACTTGAAATTAGTAGAAAAATCTGCCAGTGGGACAAGATTTAACTTCTCATACAAGCAAAAAAAACTTGTTCCACTGGCAGATTTTTCTACTTATTTCAAGTGAAAATCTACTTGAAACAGGTGAAAATTGTTGTTTTTTTTCCAGTGATGAGTCTTGTTTTAAGTGTAATGAGATTTTTTTTTTACTAAAATGAGACATTTTAACTAGAAATAAGATAAACATTCTTGTTAAGATTTTGAGTTTTTGCAGTGATCCATTTTACTTATCCTGTGAAGGACAGAGGCATATTTATAAGTTCAGAAAACTGTTTTTAATTGTTGTGTTTTGATGTATTTGATGTAAGCCCAGTGGATATTTAAAGCTTACAGAAGGCTGCATTTAACTGCTGCTATGTCATTCCTGCAGTATTTCTGCAGGTGTTTTGGTCACTGCTATTATTTGTAATATATTATATTATTTGTAATCAGCACAAATTATCTGTCCCCATATGATAAAATCCACCATCCCCCCTGATTTTTTTTACAACTCGAGTACTGGGTATCGTCACCAGGTGCTCAAGCCACCTCATGTGGTTCCTCTCGATGCAGAGGAGCAACCGCTCTACTCTGAGTCCTTCCCGGGTGATCAAGCTTCTAACCCGATCTCTAATGGAGAGCCCGGACTACTAAATAAATAATTTTGTCTTCCTGTTTGTGAGAAGAGAGTTTAGCGTCCCTCAGATTCATCCAGATTAAGGCTTTACCATGGTTAATGCTCTCTTCGCTTACAGTGTAACTTTGCACCGTTCAACTCGTTGGAATGTAATGCATGTTTTCAGTAGTTTAAATCCTCAGTATGTATCTGTACTGGTGTATTCAAGAAGTGAGATGTGAATGCCAAGAAGGTATAGTTTTACCATGGTTGAAGCATTAGCTGAATGTTTCAATATGACATTATGGACTACTTATCTGTATTGTACACACTGACCAAATTTCTGAAGCAAGCATGGCCTTTATCTGCTGCACGTCACTTACCGGTACTCCTCACTGGTATGTATCAGTGAGTTGATGGAGCATCACTTAGTTACAGAGGTGTCAAGTAACAAAGTACAAATACTTCGTTACCTTACTTAAGTAGAAATTTTTGTTATCTATACTTCACTGGAGTAATTATTTTTCAGACGACTTTTTACTTTTACTCCTTACATTTTCACGCAATTATCTGTACTTTTTACTCCTTACATTTTAAAAACAGCCTTGTTACTCTATTTCATTTCGGCCTTTAAAAAAAAACTATCCAGTTAAATTGCTCCATCCGGATAGAGTGAATTTGGTTGTGGTTGTTTCAGAGGTTCTTGTCCAGTTTTGTTCTTACATCCGTTCCCTCAGATTCCTGCAACTAAACTTGGATGTACATTCCAATAAAGGTTAGGATAAATGATAACATGCCTCTGAAGTTTGACTTTTTGCACCATTACAATACTTATAGGCAACTAGTCATCATATCTCCTGCTCTCTGAAACACATGTTAATGCTCAATAGTACACATATATGGTTCTTTAATATATTTGCATTATACTAAGATGCATTCATTTTCAATAGCTTTTGTCCTTAATGGCCTCTTTCCCCCTTACATTACTTTTACACTTTAAGTAGTTTTGAAACCAGTACTTTTATACTTTTACTTGAGTAAAAAACTTGAGTTGATACTTCAACTTCTACAGGAGTATTTTTAAACTGTAGTATCTATACTTCTACCTGAGTAATGAATGTGAATACTTTTGACACCTCTGCTTAGTTATAATCAGACAAACTTTTCACTGATTCTCTCAAGACAGATCACATCTTTTTCTTAAAACTATTTATAAATATTGTTAGAGTAACAAAAGAAAGTCCCTGAACGTTGCCTGAATGTAGCGTGTCCCATGTGTTTTTTATATTAACTGCCACTGGATCAATAACTCGCATCCGAGGGTACAGTTAAACTCGGGTCAAGTGTGATGTAAACAGAATGATGCAGAATGGCGACACGACCTGGGTGAGATTTGTTAGGCGTTTTTAAATTAGAAGCCGTTACTTTCCCTGGACAAAGAACTTGTGTTTAACGTGTGCGAGGTGCAAGGGTGTCTTTGCTTCCCTGGTGCCTGAAACTACGCGGATGGAAGAGGAGTCTGTTATAGAGTAGCATAAGGCCCTGTCCCAATACTCCCCCTACCCCTAGTTTTCATCCCTACCCCTACATTTTGCGCGTTCCCGTGAGGGTAGTGGTGTCCCAACTCCTCTTTCCACCTAGGGGTAGTGAAGAAAAGTAGTGTAGTTGCTATGAATCTGTCCCTACGGAGCAAGTGTTTTCCGATGCTCACTAGTTGATCTAGGGACAGAAAAATTTCCCAGAATGCTTTTCGTCGTCATTTGCGGACTGAATAAAAAAAAAAATTATGGCGGACATTTCTTATTTTTTAGTGAATAAAATCAATATTTTGAGTTAGTTTCTGCATAAAAATGCATTTTGATTACATTTCTAGCGAGAAATATATATTTTACTTTCATAATATTCACTCAGTGAATGTATATAATCATTCGTTTGCCCGTTGTTGCAACCTCGCCAGAATAAAGGCTGATTTATGGTCCCGCGTTACACCAACGCAGAGCCTACGGCGAAGGTTACGCGGCAACGCGCGCCGTATGCCGTACCCTACGCCGTAGGCTCTGCATCGATTTAATGCAGAACCATAAATCAGCTCCCGAAGCCGGCAGGCAGAAATCCCGAAATTTTCGGAGCAAATTTCTTAACAGGCGTAGCTACAACTGTTACATTTCATCTATTAAACCAACATTTATCTTCCTAAATGATTTATTTCAGCCAGCGGTAATTCTCAACAGAGCTGCAGGTTTCTCCCCGGGACGACGGCGCAGGTTGACCTGGCGATCACGTCTGTACGTGAGCTGCTGCTGCTGCTGCTGCTGCTGCTGCTGCTGCTGCTGCTGCTGCTGCTGCTGCTTCGCCCCAGTCTCATCATCGCCGAAAACATCGGATCAAATTTCTTAACAGGCGTTATTTGGATAAACTGAGCCCAGGTTGGGGATCTTAACGGTTACTTTTACGCCTGAAAAAATATTAAAACTTAATAAAGTGGCATATTAACAGCGCTACAGCTGAAATTAAAACAGCTTTTGGCTCTCAGCTTCCTGATTTTAGGGGTGGTGCTGAAAGTAGGAGTAGGGGGAGTATTGGGACAGGCCCCTGGGAAGATTTCAAGTGCCCTAAAATCTGTCCCTTCTTTTTTAGGGGTAGTGGTAGTGAGGGAGGGCTAGTGGAAGAAAGTAGAGCTAGTGAAGAAAAGTAGGGGGTGTATTGGGATTGGGCCTAACTCATCACATGACAGCCCCGCTGTCTGTTTGGTTGGCGTCGCTGACTTGACCAACATTGGAAGAGCTGGCTGATGCAGAACTGGCTGCAGGAGATGGAGCAGGTGCCAGAGTCATGCTACCCTGAAAAGCAACAGGATTTTCTCCAAGGTTTTCCAGACTCCAAAGTCTTCCTCTGCCCTTCTTGCCATGGTGGTCATTGAACATACAACTTCACTAAGGCTCTTCATTTTGTTACCCGAGTTCTTGCAAAAGCCCTGTGATCTTTCATTTTAGTGGCCAGTTGCATATTTGCAAAGGTTCCTGTAATATGCCGATTTATGGCATCCTCCGCTCTGAGGGGGAGGAGCTTGCAGGCAATATTGTCTTGTTATCAATCAATCCGCCAGAGTTAGGTTATTGATGGGTCCAGCTCGACACCAAACTTCATCACAGCTAATGTAAAACGGACAGGTAACACATTAAATTGCAGGAATAAACACAGGGTAGCCTGCGATCTAACATCAATGACAAAACAAGCAGGTTCTGCAAGCTGCTTATCTTAGAAATAGGGTGAAATTTTAAAAATAAGAACAAGAGATGGATTGTTAAGATAAATAGAGAGAAATTACTTTATTTAATTGGGGAAATTATAGTGTTTCAGCAGCAAATCAGTTTACATAAATGAGTAGAAAATGAAAACATATAAACAATGAAGGTTCAACGAGAATGTAAATATTATATATATATATATATATATATATATATATATATATATATATATATATATATATATATATCAGAAAATTGGAATATTTAGATTTTCTGTAATGCAATTACAAAAATAAAAATGTCATACATTCTGGATTCATTTCAAATCAACTGAAATATTGCAAGCCTTTTATTATCTTAATATTGCTAATCATGGTTTACAGTTTAAGAAAACTCAAATATCCTATCTCAGAAAATTAGAATATTCTGGGAATCTTAATCTTAAACTGTAAACCATAATCAGCAATATTAAAATAATAAAAGGCTTGCAATATTTCAGTTGATTTGTAATGAATCCAGAATGAAGAATGAAGAATTACAGAAAATAAAGAACTTTATCACAATATTCTAATTTTCTGAGACAGTCCTGTATGTATGTATATATATATATATATATATATATATATATATATATATATATATATATATATATATATATATATATATATACTGTACATATACAAAGGAAAAAAGAAAAATATGGGTGATATAACTTTTATTTAACAAGAATATAACCCAGTGCATGAAGGGACATCAATGAAATACCCCTCAACAGCAGAGTTGTGTTAGTGTTTCTGGAGATGACAGGGCTGCAGGTCTGAGGTGGATAGTATGAAAACAGTGAGAATAGAGTCATCTGTGTAGCTCCAGTGCTGCTGACACCCAACCAACCTTTTAGTCTGCAGTGGTCAGGTTGCCAGGTAGGCAATAATCCAAAAGGTTGTAGAGACACAATCCTGCAGATTACGGAGCCTCTCACATGGCATGGCAAACTGACCTCTGCTGAAAGTACAGGGGAAACCAAACAACATTAACCCATCAATGCTGCCGGCTTTGTCAACAAGAGAGCGGGCTCACTTAAGATCATTTTCAGTCCCAACACCAATATGGTGATTGGGTCCTGAAAAGTTAAGGTGTTTATTTAGACAAGCAAATAATAGTCTCCCCAGGACATTAATGATGGGATGGTAGGGAACCTGTAGTCTGACAGGTGATATTTTCTATAGACTGGCCCCAAAGCAGACTGTCTTCCACACCATTTAAACCTTTTTCTAATGTCCTAAGGCAGGGATATTCAATTGGCGGCCCGCGGGCCACATGCGGCCCGCCAGGAGCCTTTATGTGGCCCCTGGTCATATTTAAAAAAAGGGGGTGTTTGTTGAAAAAAAAAAAAAAAAAAAAAAAAAAAAAAAAAAATATATATATATATATATATATATATATATATATATATATATATATATATATATATATATATATATATATATATATATATTTTTTTTTTTTTTTTATTTTTTTATTTTTTATTTTTTTTTAATAATATTTTTATAACTGGCTACTATGGACTAAAATGGTTGTGCTCAATGCTTAATATAATATTCAAATAAGGAAATCTTGGTGGAAAGTGGTGCTTTGTCATTATGGCGTGTTTTATTAAAAGTAGGTCAATATCAATTTCATTAAGTTTGCACAATGCATGGTTTCAAAATGAACTTGCATTCAAAATAATATTTCTTTATCTGAATATTATATTTAACATTCACAATTACTAAATCTGGAGACAATTAGTACATAATTCATATGTAAACTAGATATATTCAAATGTATAATACAAATGTATTATATTTACATAAGTCTTCGTCTTTGAGTGCAAAATACATTTTGAAAACCCCCATATTTTCAAATTGTGCGGCCCTCTCCATACAGTCCTTTTGCAGATGTGGCCCCCGGCCGAATCTAGTTGAATACCCCTGTCCTAAGGTGAGGAAATGTTTTGAATATGTCATGTCATCCATGACCAATGCTCAGGATTTACTTAAGTAGGAGCACTGCTATAAATGGGGGAAAAATCAGGGGATAAAAAAGTATTTAAAAAAAGATCCATGACCATAGAGGTGTGACAAGGGAGCTGTGGGTTGAGATACTTTATCTGTGCTATTGGGGGCCTGAGAAGAGTGCTGAGGATCTGTTAAAAAAAAACATATTAAGAAAAAAAATCAAGTTCATTGGCTCTGTTCAGGCTTCCATCATCTGATCTTCTTTAACTTTGATCTTTGCACTTCTGTCCTGCATGTTGCTCTGCAGGATCTCACTCCCGAGCTTTTTCAACTCGACCTCTCTGGATTCTCTCAGCCTAACCATGTGCCTTCACTATGAACTCTCCTAAGGTCAGAGGTTAAGCAAACCAGGTGGATTGGAGTAAAGCTTTACTTGGTAATCAGTATCTTCACCAGCAGCAGTATTACAACATTACAGTAATGTTGTTAGCAACAGAAGAGAGTTCACACCAGAAACGTCTGAGTAGATTCAATTAGATTGTTGTATGAAACATTATCTTGTTAATCTGATCAGGCTCTGACATCCCAATGCTTTGGTTTTTTTTCCCACTTCATCACCTTCCATCTTAGGAAGCAAATACTGCATATTTATTCTTATTGAATAAGAATAATATCCATGCATTCATTTTCTAAGACCGCAATACAGGATATTGAGCAACATATGAAGGGAAATCTCATTTGAACTTTGTGCCTTGCCATTTTGCAGCTATGTTCACATTGACCTGAAGGGGGTGCTATGACTGTGGAGAAATAAAATCAAGCTGAACTCCCCAAGTATAAAAACCTAGAAACCCTTTGACATCTGAAATGTACGACAGAGTATTAGGGCCAAACAAAAAAACAAAAAAAGGAAATTACGAGAATAAAGTCATAATGTAATGAGAATAAAGTCATAATGTAATGAGAATAAAGTCGTAATATTTTGAGAATAAAGTCGTAATATTACGAGAATAAAGTTGTAATATATTATAAATATATAAATATAACTTCACAAGATGCTCAATATTCTTCATTTCAACACAGGGAGAAGATGCTCTTCCTGTTAGAGTTCTCATAAATTACCACTTTATTTTCATAATATTATGACACTATTCTCATAAATTACAACTTTATTCTCGTAATATTACGACTTTATTCTCGTAATGTTACGACTTTATTCTCGTAATGTTACGACTTTATTCTCGTAATATTACGACTTTATTCTCGTAATATTACGACTTTATTCTCATAATTTTACGACTTTATTCTCGTAATTTTACGACTTTATTCTCGTAATATTATGACTTTATTCTCATAATATTACGACTTTATTCTATTACGACTTTATTCTCACAACATTACGACTTTATTCTCGTAATTTTACGACTTTATTCTCATCATATTATGACTTTATTCTCGTAATTTCCAATTTTTTTTGTCTTAGTTTGGCCCTAATACTCCGTCGTAGAAATGTGGTTGTAATGTTATCAAGTAAAGTATATTTAAAGTAAAATTTTGAGTGAAATTTCTGTTTAGTTTTGTAACAATTTATAAAATTATTTATAGTAATAGAAAAAAAAACACTAAGCAGTGTAATATGAAACACAGTGTAGGGGTGCACAGCACATACCGGTAGTGTTTTGACAAAAGATCAACTGTGACTTCTTCACCCCCCGGAGCCGGATTTACTCTCCTGGAAACTTTGAACTGACGTCATTTGTGTTATTAACCCAATTCTGTTTAAGTTGCCCCGCAATAATGCCATTATCAGAGCTATGGGACAGTTTCCATGTTGACAGATTTGTCCTGTGTCTATTTAAGGGTGGTCTGCTCTAACTCTACCGTAATAAGATTATCTTCCACCAGAGCTACAGCTTGGCATAAATCCTCAGTTACTTGATGTCTTGGCCAGTACTCTCACCTTATCTGCTCCCGCTGCTGTACTGTCAATACTTACATGCAGTTCTGAACTTTGTTCTCCAAAAGAGTCACTGAAACTGCAGAAGGCAAACACACTGAAGTTTCTTTTCAAAACAATGACATAACTCAGTAAAAGTGTAATTTCACATTTCAACAGCTAGCCCTTACCTTGATGTGCTGTTGTAGCTTTAGAAACAAGTGTAACATGGCTATATGAGGAGAAAATCTGGGGGAAATCTTTATTCTTCACGCTTTAAGTTAACCCTCTTTATGCTCCCAAAACAGGAAGGGTTTAAGGCCTAAAATCCCTTATTTTGAATGCTTTTAACTTAAAAAGGTTAAATACATTTTGTTCATTTATGAACTTACCTAGATAATATGAAAACCCTGAACACTCCATTAGGAAAGCTTCGCACTTCTACATTTTCTCATTAGCAATAAGACCTTAACTTCATTACAATTTGTTTTTTAACCTAATTAAAGATAACGAACACTTCAGCCTTCGATGAGATTGTAAGGTGATTAAACAATTATTGTTTTAAAGTGCGCTGGCTAAGAGATGTGTTTAATAGTGGCTTCTCTGCTGACGAGTTATTACACAAGGATCCTAATCTACTTCTCTGGCTAATTTGAGGCCTGAGGAAACAACCCCCCACCTAAAGCTATCCTGTAAGTCTGGCCAACATCCGCTGATGTCAGGCATGCAAAACCAGGGGCTTCACAAGTGAAATCAAACTGTTAAATACATGGCCCCACTGTTTCAAAACAATGTGAACTCAATTTCAGATATGAACTTGTTTTTCTGATATAAATTTAAAATAATACATTAACCCTTGTGCTGTCTTTGGGTCAAAATGACCCAATTCTTCTATCATTCTTTCCTCCTGCTCTCTCCTTCCTTCTCCCTTTCCTCCTTTCCTCCTTTTTTACCCTCCTTTACTCCTTTTTCTTCCTACCTCCCTTTCGTCATTCGTTCCTTTATTACCTTCTTTGCTTTTCCTTCCTTCTTTCCTTATTTTCTCCATTCCTTCCTTCTTCCCTCCCTTGTTTCTTTCCTTTTCTCCATTCTTTCCTTCCTTTCTCCCTTCCTTCCATGTTTCCTCCCTTCCATCTTTTCTCCCTTCCTTACTCCCTTTCCTACTTCCTTCCTTCTTTCCTTCTTTCCTTCTTTTCTCCTTTCTTCCTTACTTCCTTCTTTCCTTCCTTCCATCTTTTCTTCCTTCCTTCCTTCCTTCCTTCCTTCCTTCCTTCCTTCCTTCCTTCCTTCCTTCCTTCCTTCCTTCCTTCCTTCCTTCCTTCCTTCCTTCCTTCCTTCCATCTTTTCTCCTTTCCTTACTCCCTTTCCTACTTCCTTCCTTCTTTCCTTCCTTCCTTCCTTCCTTCCTTCCTTCCTTCCTTCCTTCCTTCCTTCCTTCCTTCCTTCCTTCCTTCCTTCCTTCCTTCCTTCCTTCCTTCCTTCCTTCCTTCCATCTTTTCTCCTTTCCTTACTCCCTTTCCTACTTCCTTCCTTCTTTCCTTCTTTCCTTCTTTTCTCCTTTCTTCCTTACTTCCTTCTTTCCTTCCTTCCATCTTTTCTTCCTTCCTTCCTTCCTTCCTTCCTTCCTTCCTTCCTTCCTTCCTTCCTTCCTTCCTTCCTTCCATCTTTTCTCCCTTCCTTACTCCCTTTCCTACTTCCTTCCTTCTTTCCTTCCTTCCTTCATTCCTTCTTTTCTCCTTTCACCCTCCCTTGACCCAAAGACAGCACAAGGGTTAACATGAACTTTCTCTGCTAAAATGGGGAAACAGTGAACTTTAACCTACAGTAGTTTGGAACAAGTCAAAATTGTACACAGGCCTGACCAGGTCATGCAAAAGCACAGAGAAGCCGGACAACTAAATGGTGTTATTTTTCATTAGAGGGTTAAACTGGCGCCTCAAGTATCCCTCACAACAGTCTGAGAAACACAAAACTTTTTACTTCACCAATAATTTTACATTTGATGATCACGTGTCCGACATGTGTTCTGTTCTTACAAAGGCAACTCGTCTGTGCCGACCAAGAATGATATCGGGTGAAATGCCACCAGCATGATCCACATGTGAAAGGTTGGTATGTAGGTGCAGCCAAATGCAGAATATCAAGAAACAGGAGTAATGAATAGTCCTTTATTTAACAGAAAACACTACAAAACACCAATATATGACGGAGAAAAAGCTGCAGGAAACAAGCATGGGTTGAAAACAAGTGCCAACAATTCCATTTTAAAGTTGAAGAAACAAGAAAAGTTGCAGTTCCTTGACTGGCCACTGGAGACTGGCTCCAGAAGAGAGTCAATATCCACTGAAGCCCATGTTTAAATGTCCAACTTTGCACCTGAAATAAACATATTTACAGCCTAGTTTTAAAAGCATGGATAGATTTAAAATGTATGTATAAATTGGGGCATTTTACAAAAAATACAATTTTGTTGTGGTGGTTCAAGACCCTTTAAAGATATAGTCTACTGGAAACTACCACAGTGTCTGACCCTGCAGCTGTATAGTGAGCCACATTGGGTCTTAACAGGGCTCTGCTAGTCCTACTTTCAGTTCTGGCACCACTCGATTTATGTTGTTTAAATAGAAATGCTTGGAATGAAGATGTTTGGACAGTTTTGATCAGAATTAATATAAAATAATACAAATAAGTATAATAGCTTCCACCCATTTGTAATATGGAATTGTGAAAAAAAGAGGGACAAAGAGGCTTCAACAACACTCAGAAAAACAATCGGTAACGTCACAGTGGGGTTTTACAATTCTTCTTCCACAGTATGAGACAAAAAGGCAAACAAACACAGCTAGATACAAAAGGGTAGTGAAACAGGTAAACTGACAAGAAAAATAGGGGACAAAGATCATACGCTCCATACACAGTTGCTGACAAAATACTCACACACCTTTCAAGTTCAAAAGACTTTTATAATAAAACAAGAAAAAAAAGGTAAATCAGGAAGACAATGCAGACAGAAAACAAACTCTAAATCCAGAGAGCATCACACCCAGGGGCGAAAATCCCATTTCATAGTTGGGGGGGACAATAAACAGTAAAGTTTTAGAGAATAAATCCAGGGGGGGACAAGGAATAAAAGTTTTAGCCTTCCTTTAATACAGCATTTTGACATTTTCATCTCTATCTCGCAAACAGGCAGAAGACCTTTCTTAAAGTAATACAAAACAATGGTATTAGGTGGAAGGTGGCAATAATACAGCACATCTGACATAATACACTGCAAAAACCCACAATCTTAACAAGAATATTTGTCTTATTTCTAGTTAAAATGTCTCATTTTTAGTTAAAAAAAATCTCATTACACTTAAAACAAGACTCATCACTGGAAAAAACAACAATTTTCACCTGTTTCAAGTAGATTTTCACTTAAAATAAGTAGAAAAATCTGCCAGTGGAACAAGATTGTTTTGCTTATAAGATAAATCTTGTCCCACTAGCAGATTTTTCTACTTATTTCAAGTGAAAATTTACTTGAAACAGGTGAAAATCGTTGTTTTTTTCCAGTGATGAGTCTTGTTTTAAGTGTAATGAGATTTTACTGTTTATTATTATTTTTGATTTCGGTTTCGGCCACAAATTTTCATTTTGGTGCATCACTACTAAATACTACTGCATTCTTCCAAAATTATTAATTCTGTCTCAAATGATTCTAGGGGGGGACAGCTTTACTAATGGGGGGGACTTGTCCCCCCTGTCCCCCCCGGGATTTTTGCCCCTGATCACACCTTATACCAGCAACCCCATGTCATCTGATGCACCTTTAGCTTTCAGTTTATAGACTAAACATAATATAAATAATAAAGACACTACATGTTGCCTGAACTGTTAATCTGAGGCTCACATTTTTTCTGTCATCGTACCTGTAACTTCAAGACAAAACCTGAGGTAGGAGCTTGCTTTAAGTACTGCTAATCATACTTGCCTGTTCTTGATAAATGATAAATTGATATTCAGGATTATTTTCTTCTTATTATTTTCCATCTTTTGTTTTTCTTTTTCATTTTTTTTCATTCCTAATCTATAAATTAACAGTTGTATTGTAAGTGAGCAATAGTTGATAGTTGAGATTCTTGACACATCTACACAACGATGTTTAAGCAGATCACCTCTTCAGTTATACCGTTTTCCTTTATTAGTCATAAGCATGATTTTTTTTTTGGTCAGGTCTTTCAATGAAGACGTACTACATCAACATTAGCATCTCTTCTTACTTGCTTTTCTTGCACCAGCCGCTTCTGGTTCTTGTCAAACTCCACCGTGGACGCGCTGTGGGACATCCTCTCCATCCACTCCTTTACTATCATCTTCATAACCCCCTCTGAATAAAAAAACAAAAACAAACCTCTTCAAGTTACCACACAT
Source organism: Cololabis saira (assembly GCF_033807715.1). NCBI lineage: Eukaryota > Metazoa > Chordata > Actinopteri > Beloniformes > Belonidae > Cololabis > Cololabis saira. Next base: position 12,106,396 of record NC_084596.1, on the reverse strand, counting down.
TATTTGAGTCCAGAGAAATCCCCCTAGTTTAATCCTGTGGGATAAACAGAACAGAAATGTTTGTTGGAGGGGAGAAGGATTAGTTTTCAAAAATCAATTCTTAATGTTTAAATTACTGGAGCAGCTCATTAAACAAACGTCCCAATATGAGCCTTGCCTATTGTGTATCATGATGATTAGACTGTATCATGCGTATCATGTGGTAACATGTGGTCTGAGTAAGGCAGCTAAAGGGCTTAGCTCATAATTGACAGCCTACAAAGTAGACTATTTAACATGTCAACAAGATACAGGTAGGCACTCTAGCCAGCATTATCTGCCCCCTTAAACCAGCACTAATTATTGTAATAGATGCAATATAAAGTAAGTCATTCAAAGTGAACCTCTAGCGCTCTGATTGAGTTGAGCATGGATTACTGTAAAGGTATTTGTCTCTGTTGTAAAATAGATTAGATGCTGGTGTTTGAAGCAACCATCAAGATAATGCTTCTAACAACTTCTAACATTTGTCTCCCCTAGGGACATAGATCAAGCAGTAAAAAGAAAGCCTTTCCTTTAGGAGATTGATTTTTGAATCTCCTTTAGGAGCACTTTCCAGCACACCTGCCAGACACTCCAAGAAGCCTGGGTATCCCAAGCTGCTGTTTGGTGCATAAGCATAAACACCAGTTATAACCAACTACCCCATCCAAAGGCACAGAGGAGCTATAGCCTTTGGCCCACGGGGGAAAACCTCAACATGCCAATACCAGGGACCTCTCTCCCTGGACACCTCTGATCATGGGAGAGATTCATTAAGGTGAGCTCAACTACACTGATACAAATATTGTGCTTGATCTACTTAAAAAAAATAAGTCAACTTTTTGCATGAGATTATTATGTAGATCAAGAATAAACTACTTAATTTTTTGTATGTAAATAATACATTTTGCAAGTACAGTCAACTTAATTGTGTTAAGTTTACTTTATTTATCAAAATTAAGTTCACTTTAAAAAGAAAAAAAAGAAAAAAAGAAGAAGAAAAAAAAGGGAAAAAAGAGAAAAAAGGAAAAAAAGAAAAAAAGAAAAAGGAAAAAAAGGAAAAAAGGAAAAAAAGAAAAAAAGGAAAAAAGAAAGAAAAAAAATTAAGTTGACTTTAATTGTAAAAATTAATATGACTTTACTTGCAAATTAATTTTGTACATACTAAAAATGAAGTAGTTTATACAAAGACTAGTCTTTCTTGATCTACATAAAAATTTCATGTGAAAAAGTTGCCTTAATTTGTGGTGTTCTATTTAAACAAATAAAGCATTTTTCATCTAAACGTTGGTCAATCTGCCCAATAGATTAAAATTGTTAAAGGAAAAGTAAATTTTACATAAATCCTGCTTGTTAAGGAAAAAATGCACAAGTAAATTTTACATTAATACTGCTTGTTGATGTGCAATATCATTCACTGCAACGTGCAATCATGTAAATAACATCTGTAAATATCCATCTGTTATTTTTTATTTTTTATATACTAGTATTTCTTATTATTTATTTTTTCTTCTCAATAATAATAATAATAATAATAATAATAATAATAATAATAATAATAATAATAATAATAATAATAATAATAATATTATTATTATTATTATATATACCAGTCTACTGTTTATAGTGTGTTATTATTACTGTGTGTTAACTATTTCTATTGATGCCTCTTGTTTTTTGCACTATCCCCTTTGCTGCTGTAATCTGCAAATTTCCCCTCTGTGGGACTATTAAAGGATTTCTTATCCTTTAATAGTAATAGTAATTTAATCTCATCCTTTAAAAATGCACAATGTCTTGTTTTTTTAAAACAAATGCAGATTAAGTTCAAAACTAGATGTATTCATGTAAAGCAACAAACTTCATTTTTAATTGTTAATATCACAGATTTAAATATGTTATATTTACATGCACTTAGATTTATTTTTTTCAGTGTATATGCAGATGCCACATCTCAACCTCATGCAGAAGTTCAGGCTCCTTCCCCTTGCAGAAAAATTAAATCCCATGTCCCAAGAGCCAGTTTTGTAAGCAGAGGATCAGCATGCTCAGGTCCACACTTTCACCTGCTGTCCATAACAATACAATAAATGTCAAAATATGGAAAATATTTTACGGAAAATATGTTTTTCCCCTGTGCACTGTCAGTTTAATATCAGCAGTCCTTTTGGTCTGTGATGTCCATTCTTCTATGAAAGACAAGAAGCACAGTCCTGGGCTACACATGCCGCCTCTGGCCAGCCGGGGCGCCAGATGGGGTGGGGAGGAGGATCCGGCCGGAATAACGTGATCCTTCCACGCGCTACGTCCGGCCAGAGAAACCCCACCCTGTCTGGTGAAAAGAAGCTGCTCACTCCTCAGGTTAAGGAGGAGACCTGAGCTCAGTGTAGGGAATCCCGGGGTTGGTAGAGGATGGCAATGCCCAGGACTGTCACTTAGGTAGAGCACTGGGTGATGAAAATGGGGAAAAGAAATCGGGGATAAAAATATATATAAAAAAAAAAAAAAAAAAAAAGACAAGAAGCACCATTTGACACAAGTTCAAAGATATCCTAACTATTAGTGTCATGTCTTGATCGGACACGTGGATAACTGAGTAAAGTGAATTGCACAGAAGAGGTTGTCAGATGATTCAGATCTTCTTATTCGGCTCTTTGTCTACAATAGCTAGCATACTTTGTTCTCCTAAGATACTTAATGTATATTCAGGACACTATGTCTTAGGACATCAATGACGTAAAAGCTCTGTGCCAAACACAGAACCAATAAGACTCTCGACATAAGTTAACCTCATTAAAGAGGATTTGTTTCAGATTTTCAGTAGTGCTGTGCAGCTAAAATCTGACACTACGGTGGCTACTTTTCTCTAAAATGTACCATAATAATCTGTATCAACATCCCCCAAAAGCTTGAAACACACTCACCATGAGTTGAGTTTTTGTTGTGTTACATAAGTACTGAGTAAATAATAGAGAGCATGGTTGCAATACAGGGTTTTTTGAGAGCAACAGCCTTTTGGTGAGTAATTCTCTCCCGACAAATATTGGTAAGTCTGCTAAAAGGAAATGTCTCATTTTAAAGCTGAATCAGGTAAATTTGCTTTTCAAAAGTATAGAGAAATCTGATGAACTTTTACAGTCACAGTCAACATGGGTGAAAGCTCCTGTTATTCAGACTAATGTTGCATGTTTTTCTGGACTATTGTCTGATTGTACAGGACTGTCTCAGAAAATTAGAATATTGTGATTTTCTGTAATGCAATTACAAAAACCAAAATTTGATACATTCTGGATTCATTACAAATCAACTGAAATATTGCAAGCCTTCATGGCTTACAGTTTAAGAAAACTCAAATATCCTATCTCAAAAAAATTGAATATTCTGGGAATCTTAATCTTAAACTGTAAACCATAATCAGCAATATTAAAATAATTAAAGGCTTGCAATATTTCAGTTGATTTGTAATGAATCCAGAATGTATGACATTTTTGTTTTTTTAATTGCATTACAGAAAATAAAGAACTTTTTCACAATATTCTACATTCCTGTATATTTGTCCTCCAGAGAACAAAAGAAGTAAGCAGTTCTTATAATTTGTGTTTTGATGACCAAGGGTTTATTACCAGAGGTTTATTTTATTAATTTCAACATTAATGTTTATCTTTCTTTTCATCAGATGATCAGAAATCTATCTATATATATATATATATATATATATATATATATATATATATATATATATATATATATATATATATATATATATATATATATGCCAGACCTAGTAAAGAAAGCTAAATTACATTTTTGTGAAATATTAAAGGCTGTCAGAACGGTACTTGATGTACGACCTCAGATTTTTTTCTGTTCTTTTTTTCAGATGACAGGTGCTGTAACACTGAACAGAGACAGGCTCATGTTCAAATCTCTTCAACATATAGCCACTTTATATGGCAATACCAGTTCTGACCACACGGGGAGGGGGATAGGGGATGGGAGTGCACGTGTCAGCAGCACGGCATAAACCCAAACTCCATTCCAGAACTTGGACTCATGTTTGACTTGAGTCCTGGTGCTGAAGATTTCTTACATTGCCTGGACTTGACTACTGTTGACTTGGAGTTGGATTCGGTTTTCATTTCTTCATTTCATTTCATTTATTGAATCATTCTAGACATGGAGATTTCTACTTGTTTTAATGCATTAACTGCATTTAGATTCATAAATGAGAGACAAGTCTTCAGATTTTTCCATCAGTCTATTATCTCTACCTGCTTAATCCTATTGAGGGTCATGGGGATCTGCTGGAGCCGATCCCAGCTCTCTGAGCAAAAGCCAGGGGGTACTCGCTGTCACCAGTACATAATAGTCTTCAGATTTGATTTGATTTGACTCTGTTATGTAATATGCCATTATGATTTGGTCAAAAATAATATGCACATACTGTTCAACATGAGTTCATGTCATACATGTGTCATGTTTAGATTAAAAAAAAACAAACTAATGGCACTAAAATGCATGGAGAAATGTCCCTGGGATTGTCCACTTTATCAGATTTCTCGTTTAACAGTAAAAAGAACTGCGATGCTCCATGTTCCATCCACTTAACTTTGATTTGACTTGGATCAGTAGTGGACTCGTTTTTGATGTCACATTTTTTGAGTTAAGCTCACGGTTCTTCACAGTTTTTTTGTATTTAAGTTCCTGTTTTATTTTGAAACCCCATGTCCTTGTCTTTCAGTTTTGTCTTGACTTCCCTTGTTCCCATCTGCCCTGATCGTCTGCACCTGTGTCTCATCAAGCCCTTTGTGCATGTCTTGTCCTTTCTCCCTGCTGGTGTGTACTGTGTCTACCTCCGCATATCATGTCAAGTTTTGGGATTCTCTCGGTCATGTTTAAGCTTTGGTTTTTTTTGTAGATCCTGCTCAGCAGCACTTTTGTTTGTTTTTTTTTTTAGTCAATACATTACTTTTTTGGAACTCCCGTCTGTCTCCTGTGTCTCTCCTGCATCTGGGTCCTCCTCAACCACAATTGACAGGATGTGAGTCTTTAATGACTTTACTTTAATGACTTGGGCTAAAACTTTGAGGACTCGAGACTGGACTATGAGTTTGGTGACTTGACCACAACACTGCCAACTCAGGACACTTAAGTACACTGCAAGAACTGTTCAGGAGCGATCCCTATTAATTGTCCTAATCTAAGTGGTTCTTTTAACGCAGCTTGTGTAAACCTTGCGTGCGCACAAAACAGGGCTTGAAAGATGAGCAAGCCACCTTCTACGCAAAGTTTGGGATTAAAAAAAAAAAAAAAGACGGTGTCATGCAGCGTTTGTAAGACGACAAGTATGTTACATTTTCTTCACATGTTCTTTAATTGAGCCGGCAATATCAAGACATTACGTCACACATGGTGTTCATCACAGCACGCATTTGTTGCAGTTCATTTTTCACGTCGATAATAGCGCTGATCATGTCCCCTCTGTGTTTGAAGCACAGTGTCAGTCAGGACACGCCACTTCCAGCTGCGCCATGCGCTTGGATCGCCCTGGTGCTGCAGCCGCGGTGCAGGACACGCCGTGCCGGGAACGTCCTCGTCACCCACCGCTTTCAACTGGAGAGTGACTGAGGACATAACAAATAAGTCCAATGTGCCTTTTCCCATGTTGTTGAAATGTATATTAATAAACAGATAAAACTGTACTTACCGCTCTCCGCCAAATCAGTGTCTCCTTCCCTCTTCGACACTACACACGCTGGCCGTCCCAAGGATGGAGGCTATTGTAATAACTATTTGTTTATCATACATACATATATTTATTTTACAGATGTCAAACCGGAAAGAGGCAAGAGGATATTTATCAAACACACACATACATGAAGATAGGATACTAAATAATCTTTATTGAAAAATATGACTATTAAAAATGGTAATATGGCCCCAGCAACAGGCTAAGAGCTAGAGGCTAACAGCTATGGCACACCAATGGCCACCCTACAACCCTGCCACACAATATGTAAATCCACAAACCAGGACAAAGTCTGCACACTGTAAGAGAATCACTGCACACGCTAAAACCCAATAACTGGCACAGCAAACTAATAAAACCCAGTGTTAAAAATGCACAGCAATATATAGGGACCACTCCAAACTGTAAGCAGGTCAAAACCACTCCACACCACTAGGGGGAGGCAGGGGGTCCTGGGGCCATCAGCGTCGCCTCTAAATGAGCCCCTGACAAAGGGTCAATTACACTGGACTATGCTTTAAAACAATATGCTCGAGTTCATATGGGGAAATGAACTGGCATGCAAATCACTCAAATACTGAAACTAAATACATAGACATGAAAGGAAAATTATAAACGACACAACATATAACGGAAAATGTAAACAGTATTTGAGTTCACTTATCTCGCCCGGTCTGGCGACGACACCCCCCCACGGGGTGTCAGCATCAATGGCGGAGGTGGGGGGTGGCTGGGGGTGGCCGTGGCCACCTCACGCTGAGTCTTGGCCACCCTACTGGCCACCCCTGGCAAAACGTCACAGCTGTCAATGGTATCCCACGTGTGGAACGGAACCTTCCTGCACTGGCGCAGCATTTCCGGCCGGACACTTAAGCTGCACGCCGCACAGCCTAACTGTCGGTCAAGTGCGCGCGAAGTTCACCAAGAAGAAAAAGCAACTGTGGCTACAGGTTACCTGTAACAGGTAAGCTATTATATCAAAGGGGAGATTTCATTTCAACACTTTTAGTAACGTTTGCCCCATGACTGTATCTATTTAGCGAAGTTTAGAGCCTCTAGCGCGCTCACTAGGAGGGAAACATTGCTAACAGCATTAGCTAACTTTTTCCATGCTGACTCAGCATGGAGTTGCCCGTGAAGCGTCACAGACCAAACTCACTGCGGCCGGGTTAGGGACAACCGGCAGCAGTTTGTGGCAGGGAAGCCTCAGTAAGGAAAGGACAACAGCACTTACTACTCCCCGGTCCCTCGCTACCTAAAGGAGGCGTCCAGCCTCCCCTCCTCACTCAGAAAAGGGCTCGCTCCCCTACTCAGCTGTCTTTGCGGCCGGCAACAATTGGCGCTTTTGCATTAGTATCACTTCAGCTTGGTTCTACCCGTTTTGCGCTTTCGCACTAGGGCTGAGACGGGTAAAGCCGCTCAAAGTCGATACTTTTTTCTGTAACCATTTCAGCCAGGTTCTTTGCGGGCTGAGCAGGGACTATTTCCGACGTCACCACCTCCTCGCCACTGATTGGTCGGGGGGCGGGGCCGTCAGACGTTTGAATCAGGAAGCGGGAGTCAGCGCGAGGCGACCCCAGCCCAGCCCCCGGGTCTCCCACTCAGAAGGCGCGCCGATTTTTTCCAGTGGCCAGCCGCGGTACTGCAACCAAAAATCCCATGCGGCCCAGAAAGCTTTTTTCCCATAGACCGCAATAGTAAAAGAGAAGCCTCTAAAACTGTTCACAGGACACCTCCAGCTGTACTCACCGGCAATTACTAATCTTTGTATTCTATATTTTTATGTCATGGACTTTATATCCGGACTTTATATCCGTCAAAAATGTTTTATAACGGCCAGAAAAGTAAAAGAAAAGTCTCTTTCTGGGCGTGACGTCACGGCTGACGTCACAGCCGTGTCCGTGCATTCCACGGATGTTTATATTAATATATATTATATAATTATATTATATTAATACATTAATAATATATGTAATACTATACATGTAATAATATACATTAATTTATGTATTATATTAATACATATTATATTAATATACGCGTCATTGCCCCGGGGCATGATGGGAGGCCCCAGAGCATCATGGGAGGTGACTCAACTGCGCATGCTCTATGGGCCGCTGTATGCGGAAGTAAACCAGGAAGTCAGAGATTTTTTCGGCGGATGCGCTGGCTGAGCAGAATGCATTGAAATGAATGGGCGGCCATTTTTGACGTCCCATCCAGTTTTATAATAGATCCATGGCACAGACACCCTCCTGACATTTCATTACACTATTTTGGTGTGGGCTTGGGTGTGCACTGACCTGTGGCCGACACGCTCTGACTGCTGTGTCTATATCTATCTAAATAGATAAATAGAATCTAAATGTGTAATTTTAGACCAGTTATGTTTTTTTTTTATTTATTTAAGCTGTATCAAAGATGGAACTGAGTCAGTCCGTGCACTTCGAGAAAAAAGTCGAAATGTTGAGGAAAAAGTTGAAATATTGAGAAAAAAGTCGAAATGTTGAGAATAATGTTGAAGTACAATTTCGAGAAAAAAGTAGAAATGTCGAGAAAACTCTTCCATACAAACCAACAATAGATTACGAAAAATGTCTGCTTGACAAAGGGTCAATTGGTTGTCTTTAACAAAAAAATCATTCATCAAAAATAATTTTGTAGATTTACTAAACTACTTAACAGTTGGTAAACAAAACAGTTTTTAAATTTTTTTTAATTTCCTCCATAAAAGTAGACTTTGTTTTTTTTTCAAGGCTGTGGTTTTGATTGTTTTCTGAATTTTGACATTTTTTTTCCGTGTTTTTTTTGACAGTTTGTAATGACGCCTCATCCTGGATGAATCCTAACACTGCCGATTATGGGCGTCGTCATCAAGGTACACAAACACACACACACACACACACACACACACACACACACACACACACACACACACACACACACACACACACACACACACACACACACACACACACACACACAGAATAGGTAAACAGCTCATGTTGACTTGTCGCAGCAGGTTGAGAACCGGAGTAATTAATGATATTAACAGCGGCTCTGCTCCATTTCCCGCCGCTGCTCGGCCTGGAGGCTAAAGCCCTGAAACAGGTTCATGTGGGAAAAATCTGTCTCGTAATTATATTTTTTTTAATCCTTTAAAATGCATCAGGCCTTTTCGAGGCTGCAGTTCTGAATCGTTGGATTTCTTCTGTCAGGGCTCTTGACCAGTCGGTGACTCTGCAGGCAGGGAGAGCCTGGAGGTCGTAGAGGTTGTGGATTGTTCCGTTGCACACAGAGAGATGTTTAATGTGTATTTCAAAAACTATGTTAACCGGGAATCTCCTCGCCTCATTATGGGGAAAAATGTTACTTGCAGATCATTTTTGGTAATATTTTTCCTTGTAGTTGCATAATTGTCCGTTTTGAAAAGAAAACTGAACATTAGAACATAGAAGTGTGTTTTGTGCAAAATCAACCTTAAATACAACTTACTAAACCACTAAGACCAATAAAATCATTTTTTACAGCACAAAGGAGCAATTTAATGCCTAAAATACTGCGAGTTGGGGACTGTTTGTTGGCGCGTTTGTGTGCAATAGGACATATCTGTATTAGGCTATAGGTGTTAACATCATTGTCCAGTTTTTATGAGCAGAAGCAGTGTTAACAGCTGATTAAAATGTGTAGAAGAACAGACTGAATCACAACATTTTCTTTTCTTAAATAATGTTTGAATTTTGTCCTTCAGGTTCGAATTCCCACCTGTTACGACAAACCAGGAACGTCGCAGCTCGTCCAGTCTGCCCAGGTAACAGACATGGACGATGCGTTGAGGGGTCATGGTTTCAGTACGACATTTGTGCACCAAGTAAATCGTAAAACTGTGCCGTCTGCTTTCAGAGCGACAATTTGGTGTCCATCTTGCTGCCAACCATCCATGAGGTCGACCTCTTCAGATGAGGCCTCCTGGCACCAGCTCCGAACCTCTACAGGTGGTTTTACCCCCATCTGCTGTACAGTGGTGGTACTACAGGTAAAACCGTTATCCCTAATTATACAGCCGAAGATGAGTTGGTTTACATTCCTCCGACCTAACAGAGCCTCCAAACTCCCTCATAACTACACTCAATAAAGGTAATTTTCTCTGTGTAATATCAGCGTACTCTGCATCCATATTAAGTGAATAAATAAATAATCCACTCCCACTGACATTTGAATCAATCAAACTTTATTTATAAAGCACTTTGCACATTGTATGTAGCACAAAGTGCTTTACATGTTCAAAAATGGTTTAAAACAGGGCCCAAACCCCCCCACCTCTCATACAAACCCCACTCCCCCACATGAAATCTACTATAAAATGATAAGAACATTATATAGTATTAAATGTAAAATAATAATAATATTCATTAGAATAAAATAAATAAAAATAATTAATTTAAATTAAAAAAATAAATAAATACATTTTTTAATAATTAAAAATAATTAAATAAATACATTTAAAGAAAAAAAGTTTTGATAAAACTGAAATAGGAGATAAAATGATAGTAATTAAAAGCAACTAAAAGTAGTTCTGCGAGATAATTTTGATCAAAGCTGCTAAGTTTGACCCTTATTCAAGAAAATCTTATGAGTATAACAAATAGACAAATATATGTGATTTTAGCTAATAAAAAGCAAAATAAGAGTGTAATGAGTGCTGTTGATGCGCAGCTTTTGAAAGTGGTGAACTTGTAACGTTCTGCAGCATCAGCACTATTACTTTCTTTCTTTTTAGCATTTTTCTTCCCTCCATTTGTGGAAAACACATAAATTTGCCCAGATAAACTTTCTATGCAGACCCAACCCAGTTATGTCACTGTAACTTTCCACTGCGGGTTTCAAGAAGAATAAAAAACGACTGATCAGCAGTTTTCCCTCTCTGTCCAGATGTTTCTACCTGGTATTCTTCCACATCCAGATGCTTTGGGAATTGGTGCTGCTTGGGGAGGCGTTCGTCGTCATGGCGCCGGCGCCTGCCTCGTCGTCGGATACGGTGCTGGCTTTGGTCAGGTGAGTCGGAGATGGATCTAATCGCACCCCGATTGTATCATGTCTTTATTATTAAATTACTATAATCTGTTTAATTTGGAATTGACCTGGATAGTCTTATTTATTAAGTGCACATTTCCTCTTGAGTAATGCCTGACATTTCCTCGTGGGGGAAGTGGTCGGTTGGTTGCTCACAGCTGGGTGTTCAGATGTGCTTGTCTCACGTTTTCAGCGGCTGGTGTGCTGCTTGGATAGAAAACAGAATAAATGTCAAGTCAAGTTAAAGGGGATCTATTATGAAAAACATGTTTTTTCTTGCTTTAACATATATAAAGTGGTCTCCCCTCAGCCTGCCAACTCAGAGAAGGAGGAAAGCAACCAAATTCTGCAGTGTCTGTACAGCCGCCCGGATGAGCCGTCCAGTGTCATGTGACTTCTACGAGCCGTTCAGATTCTGCTGATTTGCGTTACGTAACCAAAATGCAAACCACGCCCACAACTATAAAACCGTGTAACTGCATGCGAGCGTCCCACTATCGTAGCACTGCGTGACATCGGACGCTCTCTGTCCATCTCCCTCCAGCAGCTGCCACTTTATTGAGGTTTTTGTAGTTAAATGAGGAGGAATCATAGAGATAACTTCTCATTTTAACTAAGTGGATAAGCCGTTCCTCATCATGACTGTTTCCTACAGCGCTTTCAACGTGAGCGACAGGAAGAAAATAGAAGCAGGGCGTCCGACAAATGTTCAGCTCAAAACGGCGCGTTACGCTGCGTCGCTGCCGCCAGTTAGAACAGTCCAATAGAAAATAAAGCAATGGAATTGATTTTGTGGCTGACGCTCGCCCGCATCGCATGCAGTTAGGACACAGTTTAATAGTGTACGCAGCCGGCTGCTCTTCTGCCCAGAGCGAGTCTTTGTGCCCCCCCCCTGCTTCATGTCATTCAGGCAGCCAATCAGCACAGAGCCTCACTATCATAGCCCCGCCCACTAGAGGTGGGTGCAATTCATCGATGTGTCAACGCGTCACGTGACGATTTGGAATCGATTAATTAATTTTTTTTAGTTATCCTATTCAGATTCCATTTTCAAGAATGCACATTTCTTATTGTTCACTTGAAATATGGCAGATATGTTTACACTAAATACATTTTTTTTTTTAAAGGTTTTTTTTTGGGCTCTAGTGGCCCTTTATTGGAAATGCAGACTGGAAAGGGTTAGAGAGAGAGAACGGGGAAGACACGCAGCAAAGGTGCGCGGGCTGGATCCGAACCCGCGACCGCTGCAGGAGGAGGACTGTAGCCTCAGTATATGGCCCGCTGCTTAACCCACTGCGCCACCGAGCGGCCGAACACACTAAATAAATTTGATGGAAGTACATATCTTGTTTACTTGAATTAATGAACTCATTAAATCCAGGGCTTGACCGTTTTCAGTGTTTTCCGCCAATAGAGGGGACTCTCATGCAAGTGCAGCATTCCCTGGTCAAAGTTAAGTAAGTCAAAGAGCAAATGTTTACATAGTCATAAAATAAATGATTTTGTGTCTATGAAAAATACATGTCAAATGTTCAAAAAACCTTGTTATTTACTTAATGAGTATTGTTAGAGGAACTGAGTTAATTGATTGGCTATTTATTTACAAATGTAGCCACAGATGAAGAAAAAATCAATCTTGTATGGAAAAAAGCATTAAAAATCACAATAATCGAAGAATCGTGGCACCAATAATCGGATCGAATCGACAATCGTTATAATCGAAGAATCGAAGCTCCAATAATCGAAATCGAATCCGAAAGAAGGAGGGACTGGGAAGATAAAGGCCCTGTCCCAATACTCCCACTACCCCTTGTTTTCAGCCCTACCCCTAAATTTTGCGTGTTCCCGTGAGGGTAATGGTGTCCCAATTCCTCTTTCCACCTAGTAGTAGTGAAGAAAACTAGTGTAGTGGCTATGAATCTGTCCCTACGGACGTAGCGATTTCCGATCCTCACTAGTTGATCTAGGGACAAAAAAAAATCCCAGAATGCTTTTCGTCGTCATTTGCGGACTGAATAAAAAAAAAAAAAAACATGGCGGACATTTATTATTTTTTAGTGAATAAAATCAATATTTTGAGTTAGTTTCTGCATAAAAATGTGTTTTGATTACATTTCTAGCGAGAAATATATATTTTACTTTCATAATATTCACTCAGTGAGTGTACATAATCACTAGTTTCCCGTTGTTCGCGAAGATCACGCCATAAATCACTTAAGATTAAGATTCCCAGAATATTCTATTTTGAGATAGGATATTTGAGTTTTCTTAAGCTGTAAGCCATGATCAGCAATATCAAAATAATAAAAGGCTTGCAATATTTCAGTTGATTTGTAATTAATCCAGAATGGATGACATTTTGGTTTTGTAATTGCATTACAGAAAATCACAATATTCTAATTTTCTGAGACAGTCCTGTATGTTGTTTTTTTTTACAGTCTATGGTTAAACCTGAACATGGGACTTTATTTGCATCACAGACCTTACTGTGCAGGTTTAGTTCAACATTTAGTTCAACATTATTTCTGTGTCCAGTCAAGCTGTCAGTTCAGCTGCAGTCTGTATTTTACAGTTCTAATAAAAAGTGGAAGTGATCCCAAAAATACAGCTTTACTGCGTGTTAATTATATTATATGTAAACTTTCACACATCTTGGTTTGCTGTGTGTGGTTGTTATAAAAAATGTCATAAAAAGTGTATTTTGTGTTTATACTCAAGTGGGCTCAGTGATACGTTAATCAAAATATGATTTTTTTTATAATAAGACTATGTAAGTCGAGGGGATGGGGGGCCTACAAAACCTCTTACATTAGGTTACATTAGGTTAGGTCTGGGCGTGTAGAGGCCAGGATATGAGGCCAATTCACGTGCGCAACCTTCCAGCTGGACTGTGATTTATAAAGCGAACATTGCGTGCAAGTGTGCGTGCAAGTGTGCGTGCACACGGTTTTATAAATCAGGATTTTTTTGTGCGCACGCCATTTTCGGCTTTTGAGCGCACGTACACTTTTAGTATGAATCCTACGCACTCTTTAATAAATGAGGCCCCAGGTCTGTATGCCCCCATGTGATCAGATGAATAACCATTACTTTGCCTTTAATATCTTTATCATGCATTTAGCATAAACTAACCATCAGCTTGAAAAAGGCTTTTTTATCAGCAACACAATTAGACCTTAACTTTCAAAGCCAAAAAAAAACACATGTTCAAAGTTGATGCTTAATATCGTAATGTTATTGTGTTGCAAAAAAGGTCCAAGTCTGTCAGGAGACAAATAGCTGGACCTTCCTCCAGTCAGCCAGTATCTTATCTTATTGAGGGCCCGGAACTTCCTGTGTAAAAACTCTACAGGAAGTTTCTTTTTTACTTTTAGAGTAAAGAGTTTTCACACTTAACTGAGAATGTGAGAATTCTTAGTTTTATTCCAAAGTTTTTATGCAATATCATTAATGTGTCTCCTAAAAAAGTGTTTGAAAATGTAATTTTCATTTGTTTTTGTTCTCATTTGGCAAACTTTTTTTTAACTTTGTCCGAAGGAAAACACACATACCAGAGATGAGAGCATTCAAACGATGTATCACAGATACATAGAGAATGGATGTAAGGTTTGGATGATCCTAAATAAAAATGCTTGGTCATCCTGACAACGGCTGCTGTTAAGGTAGGTAAGTGGTCTTTATATGCTTTAAAAATGTATTTTGTTGGCTAATAAAGCTTGACCACTAAACGCTCTCTGAGTGTAGCTTTATCTATTTTTCCATTGTGAAACACATTTCTCCCAGACTTTTCACCTGCCTTGTAACTTTTTTCTGTTCAAATTTCAAACTCACTACTTGATAAAGACACTGTAAGACACTGTATGTATGTTTCTCCTCAAGGAATGGGCCATGGCTTTGCCCTGCAACACATTAACACGTCTGCCAGGGAAATACAATGTTTCACTTTTCCAGGAGAGATCCTGCTAAGAATCCTGCAGATGAAGGTTCTTCCCCTCACTGTTTCTAGTCTGATCGCAGTATAGCTCAACATTTTAGCTTAAAACTTCAGCTGGGTATTTAACCAGTTTGTAAAAAAGTGTTTATTTATTCATTTTTTAAATACACATTTCATAATATAGCGCTGAGAAGTTAGAAGGATTTCACAAGCATTATGTAAAATGCTCAGTGATGTAAAAATGAGGCCCAGGATAAGATAAAGGACAAAAGACAAACAAAAGAGTGAACCCTGTGGAGGTCTCCTTTTACAAGTCTACCATATGCAAATAAAGTATGGCATTAATGGTAGAGCAAAGATCTTTTGGTGGACTCATGAAACTAAGCTTGATGAAGCTGTTGGCGGATACGGCTTTAGAAATGTAACTTGTATGGAAATGTCATAGTTGGTGTATGGCAGATGAAGCAGATTAAAGATTTTATCCAGCTTCATGAGGCTGAATCAGAGTCAAAATCTACTCCTAAAAGTGATGCTTTGGAAGATTAAATCAAAGCCTTAGCAAAGGACCCCGACTCACATTCAGGACAAGAGATAAACATGCATTTAACTAAACCAAAGATGCTGCATGGCGGGATCAAAGTTCAGTTCAAGAATGAATCCTTAAGAAATCAGAAGTCATGTGCAAACAGACAAGAACTGCAGACTAGAGGTGAACAGAGCTGCTGAGGAGGACAGGAAAACAATTTGACAGGGGGCAGGGAGAGTTTGGGCAGACTGGAGGCTTTAGTTTACAGATGTAAAGCTAAATGAGTAGCATTATATAAACCAATTTAAAAATAAAATAGGAAACTAAGCTATTTAAGAAATAGAACGTCTCAAACTGTAAGCCTACAAACTCAAAACAAAAGTCAAGTTAGATGAAACAAATAACATAAAAAACACAAAGAATGATGCTAAAAACTAATAAAAGCTAATATTGCTTAACTGAAGAGGCTCTTTTAGAAAGAACGTCCAAAATATTCCCTTGAACCTTGTGCAAATTCAATCCACAGCTTGATGAGATTGTCTGTCAGTATCTACAGCACATTGTTTATGATTAAGATTACACAATTTCCACATATCACTATTTCTGAATGGTCAGAGTTGAAGGCCTGCGAATTGTATCATTGTAAACTCTGTTGTTAATGTTGTCAAAACCCTTTTTCTTTTCAATTCCTGCCATGTCTAATGTAGACAGAAAGGCTTATGGGAGAATTGAGCTTTGAGCCTTCACCTCTTACATGGTCACCACCAGTACTCGAGTTGTAAAAAGAAATCAGGGGGGGATGGTGGATTTTATCAAATGGGGACAGATAATTTGTGCTGATTACAAATAATATAATATATTACAAATAATAGCACTGACCAAAACACCTGCAGAAATACTGGAGGAATGACATAGCAGCAGTTAAATGCAGCCTTCTGTAAGCTTTAAATATCCACTGGGCTTACATCAAATACATCAAAACACAACAATAAAAGACAGTTTTCTGAACTTATCAATATGACTCTGTCCTTCACAGGATAAGTAAAATTGATCACTGCAAAAACTCAAAATCTTAACAAGAATATTTGTCTTATTTCTAGTTAAAATGTCTAATTTTAGTAAAAAAATCTCATTACACTTAAAACAAGACTCATCACTGGAAAAAACAACAATTTTCTCCTGTTTCAAGTAGATTTTCACTTAAAATAAGTAGAAAAATCTGCCAGTGGAACAAGATTTTTTTGCTTGTAATGAGAAAATAAATCTTGTCCCACTGGCAGATCTTTCCTACTTATTTCAAGTGAAAATTTACTTGAAACAGGTGAAAATTGTCAAATAAGTTATTTTTCTAGTGTTATTTTTCTGGTGATGACTCTAAATGTTGAAATATCAGTAAAACCACATTCATTGATGAAATGACATAAGGGATGGAAAGGGGGGATGGCAGTTTTACAGGGGGGATGATTTTGATCATTTTTATTTCAGGGGGGATGCCATCCCCCCTCATCCCCCCTCAACTCCAGTACTGGTCACCACCCTTATTGCAGCATTGACGGGCATTGGTCTGGCTCCTCTCATCCAGCCAGGTAAATCTTCCCAGCAACCTCCAGAGTCCTCTGGTGGTAAAATAAGTAAAAGTGTGGATGCTTTCCTGGATCTGCTCAGGTGAGCATAAAAGCCTTTTTCATGACCTTGAATGTCCCGTTTTTTACAGTGTCTATGTTATAATGAATGCTGTTTATAGAAACATGTTCCTCTCAAATCTGGTGGCAGCTTGTTTTAGAAAGGTAAGATTGGCAATATAAGTGCTAATATTAACATGTCTATGCTATCTCATGCAACAAAGCATGTATTTATTTCTTTGTCCAGTATAAGACTATTAATTCCAACAACGATTCTTCAGAAAAACAACCGGGTGACTCCAATATGACTGAGAAAAGTGAGTCATACTTTTTATCTCCTGTGTCAATGATGGCAAACAACTGTTTGTTTGACTCAGTCTCTTATTCTTCAGTCCCTCTTGTTGTTAGTACTGCTACTACATGATTATTTCTCTGACTTTACTCTGACTTTAAATCTCTCTCTTTTCTTCCTGAAACTACTCGTGCCAGGAACGTCAGACGGCATCAGTGTTTTGGGTCTGCTGGTTTTTTCCATCAACTTGGCCTTGTCCTAAGCAGTAGAGACACAAAGAAAACCTCTGCAGGATTTCTTTAACAGCCTGAATAAAGCCATTCTGCTTCTGGTTAGAAAAGTTATCTGGTAAAAAAAGGAAGTTAAAACAGGAGGGAACAATTACTTTCTCTTTTATTTTAGTTAGTCCCCATGTCACGTGTGTGTATCAGCTTGTATTAAGCATTCTGTAGTACATTTTACCATTAACTCTTCATGTAATTGGGATCAACTTTATTTGAACAGGGCAGAACAGAGTTTTGGTGCTTATTCTTTCTCATATAAACCAGAAACATGCTTTTAAGGTTGACTGGTGAATCTAAATTTACCTGATAAGTAAGTATCAGTGCTCAGGGTTATTTGATGTATTTGTGTATCGTCCTTTAACTGTTATGGTTGTAGTTGCCGTACAGTTTACAGTCTGTGTGGTAATTTCCATACAGGCTACAAACTGTGAATGATTGACACAATGAGACTGCAATGGACTGGTAATCTGTCCAGAATGTACTCTACACCCACAGACAGAAGACAAGACCCCCCTGGTCCTGAATAGGAAATAGGAAAGAGCCTGGGTTCCTGGGTGGATGATTGGCACCATCTATAGGTAGCTGATGTCATTGCATCTCCTGTTTCTGTTTTTGTTTTTTCATGTTATCTCCTTCTATAACAGGTATTTCCCCAGTGGGAATTCTCTTCCTTGTGGCAGGTCAGGTTGTGAATATGAGAGACACAGGAGAGACAGGTCACCATGTATGCTGTCACTCTGATCGCCGGCCTCGTAACACACAGCCTCTTCCCCCTGCCTCTCCTCTACTTCATAGTGACACAAAAGAATCCTTTTCACAGAGGTGTCAAAAGTATTCACATTCATTACTCAGGTAGAAGTATAGATACTAGAGTTTAAAAATACTCCTGTAGAAGTTGAAGTATCAACTCAAGTTTTTTACTCAAGTAAAAGTAAAAAAGTACTGGTTTCAAAACTACTGAAAGTATAAAAGTAAAAGTAATGTAAGGGGGAAAAAAGCCATTAAGGACAAAAGCCATTGAAAATGAATGCATCTTAGTATAATGCAAATATATTAAAGAACCATATATGTGTACTATTGAGCATTAACATGTGTTTCAGAGAGCAGAAGATATGATGACTAGTTGCCTATAAGTATTGTAATGGTGCAAAAAGTCAAACTTCAGAGGATGTTATCATTTATCCTAACCTTTATTGGAATGTACATCCAAGTTTAGTTGCAGGAATCTGAGGGAACGGATGTAAGAACAAAACTAGACAAGAACATCTGAAACAACCACAACCAAATTCACTCTATCCGGATGGAGCAATTTAACTGGATAGTTTTTTATTTATAGGCCGAAATGAAATAGAGTAACGAGGCTGTTTTTAAAATGTAAGGAGTAAAAAGTACAGATAATTGCGTGAAAATGTAAGGAGTAAAAGTAAAAATTAGTCTTAAAAATAATTACTCCAGTGAAGTATAGATAACCAAAATTTTACTTAAGTAAGGTAACAAAGTATTTGTACTTCGTTACTTGACACCTCTGCCTTTTCAGTTAATGGGAGGTCTCCTTCAGGCTCTCACCACTACCTTCTGGACTTCAAGCTTAACATTTAAACATGTTGCACTCCCAGTGATGGAGTGTGAGTGACCTTAATACAGAACGTTGTACCTCACAGCTCTGCAACTCTACCTGTGACCATCCTTTACCTGTGACACGCTTCATGCTTTCGATAGGTGCCGCCATGAACATGGATGGGGAAGCCCTATACTGTATGATGCAGTGGCTGCTTTATTCATAGTCCAGGTTAACAACATGGACTTTGGCCTTGGCAACTCTTTGTTCTCAGGTACTGAACTTTTGAATAAAATGAAATATGTGAAATGTATATAATCGAGATATGCATGCTTTAAGCACAACTACGGATGCCCCGATACCATTCTTTCCACACCGAGTACGAGTATTTTAATTTGTTTCCTCGCCGATACCGAGTACCGATACGATACTTCTACCACAAAAATAACTAGGCTAAAAATGCAATGAAAAATGGAAGGCAGGTTTTATTTGCAAGAGAAATTCAATTTTAAACAAAACTCAGCCAAGCCCAGTCGCGCTGGGAGCACACACCCTAGCCTAGCGGCTAACCGGAACAGCTGGCTGAGCAGCGGCGGCTCAGCGGCTGCTGCTCAGCCAGGCTGTACACTCACCCGGGGAGCCGCGGGGTGGCTCAACATCTCCCCCTAGAGGCGCTAACCAGTAACTACAACAACAATGAATAGGTATCGGTGCGCGGTATCGGAGAATTTTTGCGAGTACGAGTATTTGAGAGCAGTATCGGCCCCGATACCGATACCAGTATCGATATTGGGGCATCCCTAAGCACAACATAACAATTTGTTATATACCTTGCTAAGTGCATATTTTAATTCCATTTGGCCTGTTTTGATTTTACAAAAAAAGACTCTTATACAAAGCACAGTTAAGATTATTGTACTATATTTACGTTGCATTCCTCTGCAAAATATGGTGCACTGGGGCAGCAGGCATCCCACAAGCTGGTCTCCATGGTGATAGTTCTGGCATCAGTGGGACTGCCCACTGAAGACGTATCACTGCTCATGATTGTGGATTGGATTTTGTAAGCGCACACACCTTGCAAGCACACATTTTATGAGATGTTGATACTCTGTTTCGGAAATTGTTTAGAGTTTAAGTTCACCTCAGTACAAGTGTCTAGTGTTGGATAAATGCGGATATCAGAATCAGGATTTTCAAACAGGTTTTGTTTGAATATAGCATGATAAAACCTTTGGGGACATGGTTCTGTTTTCACAAAGCCTCAATAAAACATCGAGATTGTACAAAGGTTAATCATTTGACTACACTGACAAAGTCATGGATCCATCTTAACATATCTGCAATAAGCAAGATGTTCGCTGAGGAATGTTTGAATTTTGACGGAAACAATGATGAAACGTATACTCTTGTCTCATTAAGTCCCTGCCGGGTCTTTGTTGTCCTGCTATAGTTGTCTGTGTTACTCGCCTGCTTACTTGTGTTTGTTTCAGCCTTCTATTTTGGACTTTTGGTTTTAGTATTCTTGCGGCAGTACGTTCAGTTTAATTTGTACCCTTGCCACCATTTTTTTTCCAGCTTTTGTTTCCTCCATAAACCTCCCATCATAACACAAGACACTTTGGTGGAACATTGAACATTTCCTCATTGTTCCATCTGAAAGACTCTATTTATACACGTTTTATACACCAATATGGAAACAGGTTGTATGACTCAACCATACAGTAGCTGTCAGATGTTCCAGAAAGTGTCTTTGTATTGTTTATCAAAATAGTAAATAACTTTACAGTCTTTGTAACCGATTATCATATTTCCTTGTTTCTGGCATCTAATTCAAAAAGCTGCAATTTCTTTAATTATGAGAAACAGTGA
Organism: Cololabis saira; assembly: GCF_033807715.1. Taxonomy (NCBI): domain Eukaryota; kingdom Metazoa; phylum Chordata; class Actinopteri; order Beloniformes; family Belonidae; genus Cololabis; species Cololabis saira. The sequence continues at coordinate 12,085,465 of NC_084596.1, read as the reverse complement.
CAACTCCCGAGTTCAACATTTGAGCTGTTGCCACTGCATTAATATAGCACCGCTGTTCAATAACTAATGCATAAGTTAGGATGTTAAATAGGGCCGAAGAACATAACCTCTAAAACTATGCACTACTGTAACCAAATTCAAAAATAAGTTTAAAAATAAAATATTAAATAAATATAAAACATTGATATGATAATAAACCTCTGCTCTCTGTGCTGTACAGTCTCTTGCCAAGAACCACTTAATTTATCACTCCTTGCAATTTATAGTATGTTTTTTGTTTTGTTTTCATCTTTGTTTTTTGTTTTTTTTTTGTCTTTGCTTGTTTGCTTGTTACTTGTCCAATATATCCATTCTTTTTCAATGTTTGAAGCCAAATTATTTGTTTTGTTTTGTATAAAACCTCCTGAGTCAAGGTTCATAAAAGGGTAGGCATTATAAGCCTTGGCTTCAGCCTATACCTTTTCGGTGCCATTTAATATATTGGACCTTTTTTTTTTTATGTTGTATTATGTTGTATCCAAATGGACCGAAATAAAAAACTCAAAATCAAAAAAAAACTCCTATCTGCAAAATTGTCTGATTGGTGTTTTGTCTTTGGATGACATCACAAGGAGGGCTGCACCTATTCAGCCTGTCTGTACGTTATTTCCAGTGAAATGTATAGGGGTATCCTTGAAAAATAGAATTCTACAAGAAAATAACACAGTTTTTTGTGTTTTTCCAAAAAGGTGACATTTTCAGATAGGAGGTTATTTTCTTCGGCCCTCGAATATGTTCATATGCAGAGCAGACAGCTTGTCCAACTTCTGCACTTTGACATGATCAGACTGAACTCTCTCACGCCCTCTACTGGCAGAAACATACCTGATAGTGACCCAGTTATACGCTGCTGCTTGTGGCTCTTTCTCACATTATAACTCTGCAGGTTGAACACGTAACCACTACATAATATAGGTTGGCAGCGGAATAATGAATGTGCTTTTTGTTTCTTTTGCAAAGATATAAACACTGAATTAAATTGAGATAAAAAAAAATAAAGACAACTTAATTGCTTTTTTTTAAAATAATCATTTGTTAAAAAATCCATTATTCCTTCAGTTAAAATTGTTGAAATTTCATGAACTAGTAGACTATAGTATTCTGCAAATTATGTTTAATTGGTAAAAAAAAAGGAACAGAGATTTTTAAAAAACCAAGATGCAGGACAAAATTGATGGAACGTTGTGTTTCTGTGAAAGGAATCAGTTTATGGAACAATCTGAATAAAGAAAACAAAGAATACAAATCAAACATTACATTCAAAAGAACAATTAAAGCCTGTATGTTAAATAAATATAATAAAATATGTTAGTTAAGTTTGATTGACATACCCATAGACAGCGGTAATTTTATTTATTTTTTTATTTTTTTATTTCACTTAGTTGTTTTTTTTTTTTTTTTTTTAATTTATGTTATTTGTGAAGTTATTTCTTGGAAAAAGGGGCAGATCAGATAAGATTGTTCTTCTTTCTGCTCCCTTTTCATTCACAATTGAAGAACATTTGTATTTGTACTGAATTGTTTTATTTTTTGAATTAAATAAAGAATAAATAATAATAATAATAATAATAATAATAATAATAATAATAATAATAATAATAATAATAAATTGTCTGTTCATAAGGGCTGAAGGCTTCTATTCTAGGTTTTCTGTAGGAAATTATCACGCCTGTTTCAGTATTTTAAGTTATTTTAATTTGGAATTCAACACCAAAATAACACAAGAAAGGCTTTTTCTTTCATTGCATTTGGTCGAAGGAAACAGAAAACGGTTGTGCTCCACCATTTGGAAATGAGAGCAATCTGACTGAGACGCCACTCTGTTTTTTTTTACTGATGCCCCCCAGGGGTCAAAGAGGAAAGCAGGACAGAGTAAGAGAGGGAGTGAAAGGACAACGTCACAGCCTGCAAGCAAGAGAACAGGAGTTCACATAGAGGAGGGGTTTCATTGAGAGCGAAAGAGGCTTCAAGAAAGAGCAAGAGAGAGTTAGAGAGCATTTGCAAGGGAGGAGGATGCAGTTGCCAGGGAACAGTGCTGCAATAGAAGAGTCAATCCTTTACAGCTCGGAGGAGGATGAAAACACAGTGAGTGATGGAGGCAAAATGGACTGAACATCAGAGAAACAGGCAATCCCCTCTCTGAACAGCCTGACAGATTCAAGAGAAGGTAGGGAGTTACGATTACATAACCATCATAACACAGCTCCCATAAGGCTGACATCATCAGAAGGATTAGTGCCCGGGGTGGTGGGAGGAGGAGGAGGAGGAGAGAGGGGGACTCTGCAGGCTGAAGCAGAAGTAAATAGAAGGCAAAGAGAAAGAGAGAGACGTCATGAGGCAAATTAAAAGCCAAGTCTGAGGATTATCTTTTGTTTGAGAAAACCGCACAGGATCTAACGAAAAGATGAGACCCAGGTGACGTCTGCTGCTGACTCTTGACATCCTTCGCCCCTCTGCAGGAGGGGATAATTCTCTACTTGCATCCATTCAAACCAACAGTAATCAAGGATTGTGCAGTAGCCCAGTTCTGAGCATACGATTATATCACCTGTGAAGTTAAACAGTGATGAGAAGCAAGTGAAGAAAAAGAGCAGCATTGAGCACGGAGGACAGCGTTGTGATTACAATATGTAAGTATGCTGCTTGAGCCTTTATTTTCCTGGTTACAGCTGGATAACAAGATGCAGGTTGTCAAATCTGATGTCCAGCTCTGTGGTGAATTCTGGTGCTACACGTGATTTAAAAATGTCAGATTTATTCAGTTTGTCTGGTAAATAAAAGGTAGCCCCGATGACAGAAGACTGAGCATCTTTCTGTTAGCTCTGCAATAGAAGATAGCAAGATGTTCCTCTCATCATGTTCTGCTGAGGTTGCAGATCTTTTTAACACGTCACATTAGATCTTTTACACAGTATGGCTCTTAATTTCTCTGTGCTTTATTCATTGTTTTAAGCAGAGAGCACAATGAAAGAGAAAAGGGACTGCTGTGAACTCTACAGATGTTGCTCAGTTGTTTTTGTCACTTTCATTTAAATGTGATCAAATGAAAGTTGAACAGTCTTCAAGAAACAAATTAGCTGGGATCAGAAACTCATCAACTGTGTTTAGGGTGACACAAAAGAATGTTGTTGTCTTTTATAGTTTATCAAGCCAAGGATATTAAATGTTTTTGATTAGATTTGATTTATTTATTTTCAAGGTTTGACATCGTTGCCCTCTTGCTTGAAAACAAAAACAGACAAGCTGATGAAGAGAAAGCATGTGATTAATGAAAACACCTTTAATTCACGGTGGATAATTATCGAGCTGCAATATTTGCAAGCACAGAAAAATACTGCTGTTAAAAAGAGGAAACTTAGGAGACGCCCATGCTTTATTGAAGTTTCAAAAACATGGGTCAGGTCAGGAAATGATATAATAAATTGAATGCACAGGAAAATGATGTAATAAATTGAATGCACATGCAACGTCTGCATGTGCATTGACATCTGACACAGGTTTTTCTGTTAGGCACATTTCAGTCTGTAGCTCATGAGTGTGTCAGAAAATGAAGTCAGCCCCGCCATCTGGACACAAATCCCCTCTAAGCACGTGCTGCTGCATCATGACTTTGAGTCCCTAATGAGTCGTAAAGCTTTGGAAACTGATACACTATACCAACCGATGATCACGTTAACGGTTTTCTGTGAGAAGAGAAGTTTAGCCTCTTAATTAAAGTGCTGTTGAAGCGATTTCTTTAAAAGTGTAGACGAAAAACAACAAAACTTGCATAAAAAGGCTTAAAAAGGCCCAGGCTTTAAAAGTGTGTGTGCTCCCGCCTCTCTTCTCCATCATTAGGACCCAGTTCCAGTGTAGCATCAGGAGCCATATATGTACTGTACCAGTTTGGTTTTGTTTATTTTTCCATATGAGTGGTCATGTCAGTGCCATCCTAGTGTTTACATGAATCTCTGTGACGTAGGAAGGACGATATTTCCTCACGTACTGTACATACACACATGGACAAAATTGTTGGTACCCCTCAGTTAAAGAAGGAAAAACCCACAACTCTCACTGAAATCACTTGAAACCTACAAAAGTAACAATAAATAAAAATGTATTGAAAATTAAATAATCAAAATCAGCCATTATTTTGGATTGTTGATTAACATAATTATTAAAAAAAAAAAAAACTAATTAAATAGGGCTGGACAAAAATGATGGTACCCATAACTTAATATTTTGTTGCACAACCTTTTGAGGCAATCAATGCAATTAAACGATTTCTGTATTTGTCAATGAGCGTTCTGCAGCTGTCAACAGGTATTTTGGCCCACTCCTCATGAGCAAACTGCTCCAGTTGTCTCAGGTTTGATGGGTGTCTTCTCCAAATGGCATGTTTCAGCTCCTTCCACAGATGTTCAATGGGATTCAGATCTGGGCTCATGGAAGGAACTTTAGAATAGTCCAACGCTTTTCTCTCAGCCATTCTTGGGTGTTTTTGGCTGTGTGTTTTGGATCGTTGTCCTGTTGGAAGATCCATGACCTGCGACTGAGACCAAGCTTTCTGACACTAGGCAGCACATTTCTCTCCAGAATGCCTTGATAGTCTTCAGATTTCATTTTACCTTGCACACATTCAAGACACCCTGTGCCAGATGCAGCAAAGCAGCCCCAAAACATTACTGAGCCTCCTCCATGTTTCACCGTAGGGACAGTGTTCTTTTCTTCGTATGCTTGGTTTTTGAGTCTATGAACATAGAGTTTATGTGCCTTACCAAAAAGCTCCAGTTTGGTCTCATCTGTCCAAAGGACATTCTCCCAGAAGCTTTGTGGCTTGTCAACATGCATTTTTGCAAATTCCAGTCTCGCTTTTTTATGGCAGGGTTAGGGTTATAAGGGGTACCAACAATTTTGTCCACGTGTGTACAATATAGCTCTGCATGTCCGGGTAAAAGGAATAACATGCAGAAGTTGTTGCAAAGCTGCGAAACAAATGCAGGGAAAAGGATTTAATGCAGTATGAAGACTTTTGTTTGCTAGTGTGGAGGCTCATATCTAATTTATGGATACACGTGCGAGCTGCATGGTATTGCCTTCAGGGACTGATTGCCATGTGGATGGTTTGATGATTTATTTCTGTCTTTCCCTCGCGGTGAAGGACAAGAGAATCCACAGAGATAGGGTTTTAACAGAATTTACATAATTGTGACTTCATTGCAGAGTAATTACCCCTGGCTAAAATGATACTGTGTGTCATACATGTCTGATGTGTCGAGTGTGTCCCAACTTGTTATAAAGCAAATTAGATGAAAGTCTAGGCAAGACAAGAATGGAAAATGTTGCTACTTTCCAGAAATTTTGGGTACGGCTCCAAAACCCTAGAGCAGGGGTCGGCAACCCGCGGCTCTTTAGCGCCACCCTAGTGGCTCCCTGGAGCTTTTTCAAAAATGTTTGACCTTTTTTTTCCTTTTTTTCTTATTTTTTAAATTTTTTTTCCTTTTTTTCTTCTTTCTCATTTAGACTTTTTTCTCGACATTTCTACTTTTTTCTCGACATTTCTACTTTTTTCTTGACATTTAGACTTTTTTCTCAACATTTCGACTTTTTTCTCAAGATTGTACTTCAACATTAATCTCGACATTTCACCTTTTTTCTCGAAATTTTGACTTTTTTCTCAACATTTCAACTTTTTTCTCAACATTTTGACTTTTTTCTCGACATTTTGACTTTTTTCTCAAGATTGTACTTCAACATTGATCTTGACATTTCGACTTTTTTCTCGAAATGTCAACATTATTCTCAACATTTCGACTTTTTTCTCGAAATTTCGACTTTTTTTTTTAAGTGCATAATGAAAAAAAAATCTTCCCCCAGTTATAGCTAATATAGATACATGCAGCATGTGTTGCCTTCATTCTAAGGCTTATACAAGACTTTTCATTTTTTGCGGCTCCAGACATATTTGTTTTTTGTGTTTTTGGTCCAATATGGCTCTTTCAACATTTTGGGTTGCCGACCCCTGCCCTAGAGCAAATGTTGTACTTGACCTTTTTTATGCCTTTAAATTAGCTGGGTTCAAAAAAAAAAAAAGAAAAGAAAAATGAGACTTTAACAAAATAGATTCAGGACAAGTTGGTACTGAATCCCACTTTTTCCATCGATGGCTCTCAAACTTCACATCTTCATTTTGTAAGCCAGGGTTTACAAGTTTAAAGTCTGCACTCAACATTCAGATAATCCCGATCCAATTATGTGGGTTGTGTAATTTTGGGTGGAGTTTCCCGTCAACAAAGCTTCAAGAGTTTTAACACTGTTTTATTGTGTCTGTTTGTCGACCACAGCGAGCTGAGCCCCATCCTCCCCTACAGAGGAGGGAGGGGTGCAGCAGAAGCCGCTTCACGCATGGACAGCATGGAGGTGAAGGACGAGTGGCAGGATGAGGACTTCCCCAGGTATCTGTGACCGTTGGTTCCCAGTATGTGTGTGTGCGCTTTGCCTGATGTGTGCGCAGGCTCAGACTCGGGCAAGCGGATCATGATGGAAAGTTAGTCACGTGTGCGCCTTTTGGGGGCTGAGAGGAAGCAGGTGTGTTCTTTCTGTTGTGCAGCCGTTACATGACGGGAGTGCATCGTGTCAGTGAGCAAATTAGCAGCTGGCACACAGAGAAAAGCTGTCAAATACATCAGGATGTGCCCCAGTGGAACAACAGTTACCCACTCAGAATGGCTAAATCTATTTCTGCAGCTGAGGAATACAAAGAAAAAGCAGCTATTAAAGGTATAGTCTGTAATGTTGGAGAGCTAGCAAGATTTGAAAGTGGCACCTCCTCTAAGCCGCGCCCCCTCCTCCCCCTCCCGTCAGCGCTCCGTCCAAAGCCACGCCCCCACAAACTTTGGGGAACGCGCATTTGCAGGAGTCGAGTTTTCCAGGACATTTTGGACAGCACATTTTCAACAAAACCACCCCAAGTCTCATTCACCCGTAAGCGAGGCCGGTTTTAGGGGGGGGGCAGGGGTGGGCTGTGTCCACCCAAACGTGCATCCTGCCCACCCAATCAAAGTTATGGGGATCCTTTATGTTTTTATAATTTTATTTTTTTATAAATTTAAAAAAATATCACAGAATATGTGTACCGTTTCTGATTGGGTCGGCACTGCGCATCATTTTTAGACACAACAATGAACGCATACCGCAAAAAATTTACTCCGTTACAAGTAAAAGTAGCTCAGTCAAAATATTACTCGAGTAAGAGTAGAAAAGTACTTGCTTTTAAAGGTACTTAAGTATCCAAAAGTAAAATGCTTTTAAATTTACTTTAAGTAAAAGTAAGAGTAAGAGTAAATTTCGGCTATGTCTTGACTTGTTGCAGCTCTGTCTTGACAAACGCAGGCTACTTTGGCGGTATCGTTTTGAGGAGGCTTGACGTATTTCCGCTTTACGTACATCCCAGTGGAGAGCGTGCACTGTGATAGGTCTCCTCCTTTGACAAAAACAGCTTGTGTCCAATAGGATTTTAGGGAAGAAGAAAAAAGAGCAGACCTGAAAGTAACGAGTACTTTTCAGCCTTCCTAGAAATTTACTCCAGTAAAAGTAAAAATATTTGTCTTGGAAATGTATTCAAGTAAGAGTAATAAGTACCAAAGAAATCTAATACTCAAGTAAAGTACAAATCCTCTGGAAATGTACTCAAGTAAATTTACTCCGTTACTGTCCACCACTGTCGACGTCCCAGCAAAATGAGACAACAGAGAAGTTCAGAACAGCAGACAGAGCACACACTGAAGGCTGATTTATGGTTCCGCGTTACACCAACGCAGAATGGTGCGCGTCGCCGCGTACCCTACGGCGTAGGCTACGGCGTAGGCTACGGCGTAGGCTACGGCATAGCCGTGGCTCCAGAGCCTGCACGGCACCGCAGTGCACCGCCACCCGCACCGGCGCTCTCCGCCCTCGCCGGGATGGAGATGCCTCCGTCCCCACGGACCCCCATACTGGGGAGGTGTTATTTTTGGCTTCGTTTTCTCGTTTTCTGCACCATTCTTCAGCAAACGTGTCTGGAGTGTGTGAAGTTTTCCGGCAAGATTTTCGGCGTGACGAGTGCGCGCATGGGACGGAGGGGGGCATGGGCGGGACTTAAAATTAAGGCATCTGATTGGTTCTTACCCCCCTGCCAATCCTCTGGTCCTCTGACCAAAAAACAGATTGGTCAGAGTTTTTACAGGATTAAAGCTGTCAGAGAGGATTTTTTTCCTTCCTTTTTCTGAACACATTATTCACTGGCTACTCTCAGGATGGAAGGACCATTTCACCCAGTATAACAATAAATGTTTTTGAATACGATTACAAACTATACCTTTAAAACATATTCACAATTTATGCTAAATACATAATAATCTGCATGCTTGATAAGTTTCATCTTCAAGTCATCCTTGTGTTTATTGTACAATACAATAGGTGTTTATGCCATGTGATTGTTTCGGAGTAACACACAGGAAGAAACAACACTAATTCACATATGTGGGCAGAAGCAGGAGCATCTTAACCTCAGCCACACATTTTCATCTCTTCAAATGTACTGTGAAGGCCAAGAGTTTATCCCAACAAAGTGTTCAACAATACAATGTGACTCTCTCCTGCTGGTTAACTCATTCCTGAAAACGTGTTTATGCCGTCCTTACCTAACCTTCCAAACGCAACTGAAAACATGACAGCGCCGTAATCAGCAGGTCCGTGCCTGTAGAGTTTTGGGCATGTTTGTCTGTGAATGAACTGCTGTGATAATGTCTGCGTCTTTCTCCGTGTGTGTGTTGGTACAGGATGCGTAGAATCTACTATAATTTGGCCGTCTCATTACCCCACACTGATGGTTCAGCTGTCTTTAAAAGGCCTGCTTATGTCAGAGGGGAGTTGGTAATTACTGGTGCTGCTCTCTCAAATGATAGACATTGTGTTCAGGGATGGAGTGTAGTTACATCCCACTGCAGCGTCCCTGTAGTGGGATGGGACAAAGAGCCAACTGTTGGACTTTACAAGTTAGTTTTTCTTTTTCTGGGACGCATTTAAACAGCTACGCTTATAAGATACAATTATAATGCAACGGAAGATACATTTGACATTGTAGCAGGGAGTTATTAGGCTAATATAGTGTTTTTTCTGTGTCTCTGCGTGCAGACCACTGCCAGAGGATGGGGATTTGTGTGGCCTCACCGACAGTAGATCCAGTAAGTGGAAACAATCCACAGCATTCAATTAATGTTGTACCTTTGTTACACGTAATAACAGCCCACAAACGTAATAAACCACAAACGTAATAAAAATCTGCAGCTTTGAATGTAATAATCCCGCAAATGTAATACATTTCCCACAAACGTAATAAAATTTGCTTACTGCAAACGTAATACTGAATTTCCTGCAAATGTAATAACTATTACATTTGCAGGAAATTATTACATATGTGGGAAGGTGAAAATCTGTAAATGTAATAACTTCCCACAAATAATATCAGTAATATCAGACAAAATAATGATCTTTGTGGTTGTTGGTGTTTGGTCTTTCTTCTTTTAATGAGGGAGAAGGTGTAGATGTCAAGATTTTTTTTTTTTGTGGAAAAATTATTATTCAAAGAGAAACATTTGAATACATTAAAGGAATCTTTAATGATTAAATTATAATTTATTTTAATAAAAAAAGATAACATAATTGTGATAATCACATTTTTTTAATAAAATTATTATTACTATTATTATATTTTATTATTTCTTTTGATTATTTCTTCCCCATATACACACGTATACAAAATCACACATACAATAATACAACTAAAATACACATTGTACGCCCACAAACAGAGCAAGTTTTAATAGTACAATGCAACTCTTTTCTTGATTTAATTCATGAAATTTATTCATTTTTGTTGAATTTATTTTTGATGCTTTGGCAATATTGTTGTGATATTTACACTATTGAAGCAAATTTGAATCTAATTGAATGAAAAAAAAACATGAATACTAAAAATCTTCTGCTTATACAAGTTTCTCACTAAAAGTCTTTAACAGGCTGACATTTTCTTGCAATAAAAGATTTCCCAAAAAATCTGGAATTTATTGCTCATTTGTATACACAACACTTGATAAGATGAAAATAAGCAAGAATCTAAAGAACAAGAATATGTGGCAAGGATGTGTCAAATGTAATAGTTATTACATTTGCAGGAAATTCAGTATTACGTTTGCAGTAGGCAAATTTTATTACGTTTGTGGGAAATGTATTACGTTTGCAGGATTATTACATTCAAAGCTGCAGATTTTTATTACGTTTGTGGTTTATTACGTTTGTTGTACGTTTGTGGGCTGTTATTACGTTGCAGGATACCTTATTCTGTATTCATTGTATTCATATACGTTCATGCTGTAATAGATCCTCCCACCAGCCTGAATGTTGGGGAGTCCATGACTCAAAGGAAACGTCGCACACTGGTAGCCCCCGACATGAACCTGTCCTTAGATCAGAGCGAGGGCTCGGTGCTCTCTGACGAATTCCTGGAAACACCCGATGACCTGGACATCAATGTCGACGACATGGAGACTCCCGATGAGACTGACTCACTTGAGTTCATCAACAATGGCAATGAGCTGGAGTGGGAAGGTCAGATGGACAGCTTTTTTATGTTTTTACAATTATATTATTAAAAAATGTGCTCTGGTGTAAGACTGTTGACGTGTTCAGGGTGTAACCTACACCTCATATCTGGGATAGTGTCCAGCATGACCCTGAATCGGGCTGAAGTGGGCACGGAAAATGAATGAATGAGTGATCTGTTAAGAGACGGGTTGGACGAGGTCAGAGGATGAATGTTAGAAATGAATTGTCGTAAAACCAACACTTATTCTTCCTCCCTGTGTCTGACCTGTCCAGTGACGTGTGTACCAGTGACCAGTGACCAGTGACCGGGTGTAAATAGCCTAAGCCTAAAATAAATGCTTGCCGTTTTAACAACTTGACTTTGAAGGGCATGCCTTTATTCTATCTCAAAATTCCCTTAAAATGATTTCTCTAAACTGAACCTTTAAACATCGACCTTGTTGGTCTCAATCTAAGACTTGTGTTTCTAACACCATTACAGATCTAGAGAGAAGATACCGCTGATAGGTGTCAGAAAATTGACATAAATGTATTTATTTTTTTCTGTTTTCAATTTTTTTCTAATTAACAAAAATTAATATCTAGGTGTAAATCCCATCTAATCTTCACCGTTGATATAGTGTGAGTTGGATTCCTTTTGGTACATAAAACATAATGGTTCTTTCAAATCCAATAATGGCGTGATGGGGAGGCTATTTGAAATACTAATTTTCAAAAAATATACTAAAATGTATTGATCACATTTGTGTAAGTGTTGAAGAGCATTATCAAAAGATCTGACCATCAGCCATCTGGCATCTCTGTTTTCAGATGACACTCCCGTGGCCACCGCGAAGCGCTTTCCAGGGGAAGATGAGGAGGAGAGAGACTCAAGTGGCCGTCTGTGGAGAACAGTGGTCATTGGCGACCAGGAGCAACGGATTGACATGCAGACCATCCGACCGTACCTGCGGGTGGTCACACATGGAGGTTAGTTTGTGCTTATCACGGTTAATTCTACATTGTATTTCTGTAAGTCATGGTCAACTTCTGAGCTTAGAAGAATTTCATCAAATCAGATATTTTCTAGTCATATCCTTAAAAATGAAACAAACCTGTTTGTTTCAGGTTCAGTCCTGAATTCAAATGACTGGTGTGTAGGGACTAAAAAAATTATCACAATAATTTCTGGCATTTATCTCTAAAAGAATACTAAATGCTACTAAACGTCATCAATGGGAATTTATCTTTCTTTCTTTCTTTCTTTCTTTCTTTCTTTCTTTCTTTCTTTCTTTCTTTCTTTTCTTTCTTTCTTTCTTTCTTTCTTTCTTTCTTTCTTTCTTTCTTTCTTTCTTTCTTTCTGGCTCATTTCTTTCTTTCTTTCTTTCTTTCTTTCTGGCTCATTTCTTTCTTTCTTTCTTTCTTTCTTTCTGGGTCATTTCTTTCTTTCTTTCTGGGTCCTTTCTTTCTTTCTTTCTTTCTTTCTTTCTTTCTTTCTTTCTTTCTTTCTTTCTTTCTTTCTTTCTTTCTTTCTTTCTTTCTTTCTGGCTCATTTCTTTCTTTCTTTCTTTCTTTCTTTCTTCTTTCTTTCTTTCTTTCTTTCTTTCTTCTTTCTTTCTGGCTCATTTCTTTCTTTCTTTCTTTCTTTCTTTCTTTCTTTCTTTCTTTCTGGCTCATTTCTTTCTTTCTTTCTTTCTTTCTTTCTTTCTTTCAGGCTCATTCTTTCTTTCTTTCTTTCTTTCTTTCTTTCTTTCTTTCTTTCTGGCTCATTTTCTTTCTTTCTTCTTTCTTCTTTCTTTCTTTCTTTCTTTCTTTCTTCTTTCTTTCTTTCTTTCTTTCTTCTTTCCTTTCTTTCTTGCTCATTTCTTTCCTTTTCCTCCCTCCCCTTCCTCCTTCCTTCCTTCCTCCTTCCTTCCTTCCTTCCTTCCTTCCTTCCTTCCTTCCTTCCTTCCTTCCCTTCCTTCCTTCCTTCCTTCCTTCCTTCCTTCCTTCCTTCCTTCCTTCCTTCCTTCCTTCCTTCCTTCCTTCCTTCCTTCACATACGTTGTGTGTGGGATTTAACACAGAACTATAAATCAGTTTTACACAGAAACGTCACCAACGGGAATTTATCGTTTTTACCGTGAGATGACAAATTCTTACCGTGGGTTATTTTTTTGACGGTACATCGTGAACGGTAAAATATCGCCCATTCCTACTGGTGTGTAATGACTATGCTGTAACGTATCTTGTAAAGGTAGAAATATGAATAATATTAGATTTCTGTTATGGGTTTTAAAGTGTGAAAAACACAAAATACAAGTACAAATATGGACAGAAATGCATTTATTCTTATTCACAGTTGAACAGGATTAAAAAGACAGTGTGGAAAATAAAAAACTCCCACCCATGCCAACATAATCTTGAAAACATAAACACACCATTATGTGAAAAAGGCTTCCTTTAAATTCTAACATTCATGTCCAGGGCAGAATTTAAATTCAAAAATACTTTATCAGTCACCGAAGGGAAATTGATTAATTTGACCTTATATGAAGGACATCACATGACATGAGTCATTATTCATTTAACAAAAATGTAGTGTGCAAAAAAAAACTAAGTACACTTTTTCAGCCATCTTGGGGTATTAAGATGGGAAATAGCACTCAAATCGAACGCTGCTGATCAAATATGCATGATTAATCATCAGTATGTCTAACCACCTCTATAAATATATCTTTCTTTCTTCTTTCTTCTTCTTTCCTTCTTTCTTTCTTTCTTTCTTCTTTCTTTCTTCTTTCTTTCTTTCTTTCTTTCTTTCTTTCTTTCTTCTTCTTTCTTTCTTTCTTTCTTTCTTTCTTTCTTTCTTCTTTCTTTCTTTCTTTCTTTCTTTCTTTCTTCTTCTTTCTTTCTTTCTTTCTTTCTTTCTTTCTTTCTTTCTCATTTCTTTCTTTCTTTCTTTCTTTCTTTCTTCCTTTCTTTCTTTCTTTCTTTCTGGCTCATTTCTTTCTTTCTTTCTTTCTTTCTTTCTTTCTTTCTTTCTTTCTTTCTTTCTTTCTTTTCTTTCTTTCTTTCTGGCTCATTTCTTTCTTCTTTCTTTCTTTCTTTCTTTCTTTCTTTCTTTCTTTCTTTCTTTCTTTCTTTCTTTCTTCTTTCTTTCTTTCTTTCTTTCTTCTTCTGGCTCATTTCTTTCTTTCTTTCTTTCTTTCTTTCTTTCTTTCTCCCTTTCTTTCTTCTTTCTTTCTTTCTTTTCTTTCTTCTTTCTTTCTTTCTTTCTTCTCTTTCTTTCTTTCTTTCTTTCTTTCTTTCTTTCTTTCTTTCTTTCTCTTTCTTTCTTTCTCATTTCTTTCTTTCTTTCTTTCTTTCTTCTTGTCTTTCTTTCTTTCTTTCTTTCTTCTTTCTTTCTTTCTTTCTTTCTTTCTTCTTTTCTTTCTTTCTTTCTTTCTTTCTTTCTTTCTTTCTTTCTTTCTTCTTTCTTTCTTTCTCTTCTTTCTTTCTTTCTTTCTTTCTTTCTTTCTTTCTTTCTTTCTTTCTTTCTTTCTTTCTGGCTCATTTCTTTCTTTCTTTCTTTTCTTTCTTTCTTTCTTTCTTTCTTTCTTTCTTTCTTTCCTTTCTTCTTTCTTTCTTTCTTTTCTTTCTTTCTTTCTTTCTTTCTGGCTCATTTCTTTCTTTCTTTCTTTCTGGCTCATTTCTTTCTTTCTTCTTTCTTTCTTTCTTTCTTTCTTTCTTTCTTTCTTTCTTTCTTCTCTTTCTTTCTTTCTTCCTTTCTTTCTTTCTTTCTGGCTCATTTCTTTCTTTCTTCTTTCTTTCTTTCTTTCTTTCTTTCTTTCTTTCTTTCTTTCTTTCTTTCTTTCTTTCTTTCTTTCTTTCTTTCAGGCTCATATCTTTCCTTCCTTCCTTCCTTCCTTCCTTCCTTCCTTCCTCCAAATTCTTACCGTGGGGAATTTTTTGACGGTTTATCGTGAACGGTAAAATATCGCCCATTCCTACCCACGAGCCACATGCTCAAGGCCTGAATTAGCACGATTATAAAACAACTGGTATGGCTTGTTAAGAAGGGCTTGAAGGAGAAAGTCTCTTCTCTCAACAGAAAACGGCTACAACAACAACAAAAAACGTTTCAAAGTTGCATCAGAACATACCAGAAGACCTCTGTACCTCTGGAGATGAGCTCAAAGGGGAGATAGCTGGTCCTTTAGAAAGCACAGCGTCACATTTGGCAAACACAGCATATCAGCACAAACCCCCTCTATCAGCTGGTAATCTCAGGGGAGCAGATTTCTGCTTCACTGGGGACACAGTTGGTCCAAATTTACAAAAATGCACGCACACGTTTCTGTGCTCTGTTTGCAGAGGTGGTAGTAACGAGTTACATTTACTCCGTTACATTTACATTGAGTAAGTTTTGGGAAATGTTGTACTTTTAGGAGTAGTTTTGAATCACTATACTTTTTACTTTTACTTGAGTAGATTTGTGAAGAAGAAACTGTTACTCTTACTCCGCTACATTAGGCTACGTTGAGCTGATACTTTTCTTTTATCCCTTTTATCCGCGTACGTGTCAATCTCATGACATCACTGAGTGATTCTTTGGGAAAAATGTTTGTTTTTGCATGTTTTGTCACATTTACACAGACTCAAACACACACAGAGTTTCTATGAGTTCATGTTTGTTCTAGTTCTGCCTGGTTAAAAAAGAAAAGTACAAAGGCTTGAAATTTTGTGCTACTTGTGCTTAATTAATTTTTTTATTCTGTTATTATTTTATTTATTTTATTATTTATTAAAGTACTTGAATTTACTTTAAGATTATTTTAATTTAATCTATTTTTTATTCATTTTAATTTATTTTATTATTTTATTGATTTAATTTCTGTTTGAATGGTTGTGTTAAAAAAATAAATCAGACGTTACTCAACAGTTACTCAGTACTTGAGTAGTTTTTTCACCAAGTACCTTTTTACTTTTACTCAAGTAATTATTTGGATGACTACTTTTTACTTCTACTTGAGTCATATTATTCTGAAGTAACAGTACTTTTACTTCAGTACAATTTTTGGCTACTCTACCAGCTCTGTCTGTTTTGCCAAGCAGCTGCTAGTTAGTCTGTACAATACATTATAATGGTATTAGGCCCCAATCACTTACTGATTGCTGCCTTGTGACTGAGTCACAAGGCAAGAGAAGCATGACACCGTAAACAAGCCCACACTGGAAAGAAAACATAAAAACACCAAACACTGAATGTTTCTTTCACCTCAGGTTATTATGGCGAAGGTTTGAATGCCATCATCGTGTTTGCTGCCTGCTACCTCCCAGACAGCGGCTGTGATGACTACACATACATCATGGAGAATCTCTTCCTGTAAGATCCTCGCTGATCTCTGACAGCAGCATGCTTTACCGTCATCATTTTATGCCAATTTTTACTCCATGATTTCTCAAATGCAGTTTCTAATAATGTCAAAACCATAAATATTGAATTAAAGATGTCCCTATATAACTCATTTTGTCTCATCCCTTTTGCATTGTTTTTTTTTTTTTTTTTTAAATGACAAATATATGATTGTTGTTTTGTTTTAAGGTATGTCGTGAGCAGCCTGGAGCTGCTGGTGGCTGAAGATTATACAATCGTTTACCTGAATGGAGCCACCCCTCGCAGGAAGATGCCAGGAATAAGCTGGCTGAAGAGATGCTACCAGATGATTGACAGAAAGTAAGAAAACCAGAATAGCCAAGAATGTGAAACCCATGATGCTGTTGATGTTACGGATTAAGAATAAGATGGTAAATGGGAAGTGGTCAGTACTAATTTTGTTTAAATTCACTTGTAGACTAAGGAAGAATCTCAAGTGTCTCATCATCACTCACCCAACATGGTTCATACGGACAGTTCTGGCCATCTCAAGACCTTTCATCAGGTGATGAAATACGTATCACTCTGTCACTCGAGATATCTAAGAAGCAGTAAAGACTGTAGATAAGTTATCAAAGTGTGTATGAGTCACCTCTTATGGTGCATTCAAAACCAGAGGTGTCAAAAGTATTCACATTCATTCAGGTAGAAGTATAGATACTAGAGTTTAAAAATACTCCTGTAGAAGTTGAAGTATCAACTCAAGTTTTTTACTCAAGTAAAAGTATAAAAGTTCTGGTTTCAAAACTACTTAAAGTATAAAAGTAAAAGTAATGTAAGGGGGAAAAGCCATTAAGGACAAAAGCCATTGAAAATGAATGTATCTTAGTATAATGTAAATATATTAAAGAACCATATATGTGTACTATTGAGCATTAACATGTGTTTCAGGGATCAGAAAATATGATGACTAATTGCCTATAAGTATTGTAATGGTGCAAAAAGTCAAACTTCAGAGGCATGTTATTATTTATCCTAACCTTTATTGGAATGTACATCCAAGTTTAGTTGCAGGAATCTGAGGGAACGGATGTAAGAACAAAACTGGACAAGAACATCTGAAACAACCACAACCAAATTCACTCTATCCAGATGGAGCAATTTATATGGATAGTTTTTTTTTTAAAGGCCGAAATGAAATAGAGTAACGAGGCTGTTTTTTAAAATGTAAGCAATAAAAAGTACAGATAATTGCGTGAAAATGTAAGGAGTAAAAGTAAAAAGTCGTCTGAAAAATAATTACTCCAGTGAAGTATAGATAACCAAAATTTCTACTTAAGTAAGGTAACGAAGTATTTGTACTTCGTTACTTGACACCTCTGTTCAAAACAACACGAAACTCGAGATATGACACAATCACAGACAATGTGGTTCAGATTTAATAAACGTTAATATTTTTTTTACAACAAAGGAATACAATCAAGCCACAGTAACATAATAGATCACAAAGTGCAGTGACGTCAGCATTCATCCAACTGCAGCTAAAACCACATTTAAATGCAGTTTAGGAAGTTGAAGAGAGAACACAGTTTACAGCAATGTTTTTTTGAAAAGGCCTTTTTTTAAAGGCCAAATAATAACAAATAAAAACATTATCTTCATATTGTTTATGTTTTCTACAGTGTGAAGTTCATGGATAAGATCCGGTATGTTCACACTCTGGAGGAACTCAGCCAAATAATCCCCATGGAGCATGTGCAGATCCCTGAGTGTGTGCTGCAGTAAGTACTTGTCGCCACCAGGGGGCACCGTCGAAACACTACTGAAGTGTAATCTGAATTCATTTGTATTACAAACTGGCAGTAAAGACACCTGCAAAGAACTGTCCTAAAGCCATTATCATGGAGAATTTGAGCCAAAAATTTCTTATGGATTATTTTGTTTATACTAATCATTTTTAATTTTTAATTTTCACAATCTGTTAGAAAAAACAGTTATCCTAAAGTCTGCATACTGGGAGATATCAGTTAATTAAATGTGACTTATCATAAAAAGTATTTAATTCTGCTTGCCGGCACCGCGGCAAAAAATTGTATTTTAAAAAACTGGAAATCAGAAAACCCCCCAGCACCCAAACAGTGGATCAATGAACTTGGATCATATAGTACTCCAGAAAAAATATTGTATTCCGTTAGAAAAAAAACTAGAGACTTTGGCCTTATTTGGAGACCTTTTTTGGATTTTATGCCTTTATTGGACTAATGATCTGAATCATCGACTATATTAATGAATGTGTTTACACAGGACTTGATTATTTAATTTATTATTCATTTTTGTTCTAGTATTGATAGACATATGTTAAATAATTTTGAATGATGTAATCTATTGACCATATGAGGGAGGGAAGGGGAGAGGGTGTGCTGTTGTTTTTTTCTTTTATTTACTTTTTTTTCTTTTATTATTATTATTATTATTATTATTATTATTATTATTATTATTATTATTATTATTAATAATTTATTTTGGTTTAATTAATGTTATGAAAAGTAAAAAAAAAAGGGGGGAAATATTGATAATTATATTGTTATTGTAAATCTTATTTCTTTTTTTTTTTAATGCCCTCAATAAAGACATCTATACAAAAAAGAAAAAACAGTTATCACTAGTTACTTAAAGAAAGCCTCACTTTTAAATCACTTTTATCCTTCTGATAAATTATCTCTATTCTGATTGTTGTGGTGTTTTCCAAGATGAAAATGCCTCATTCTTGGAGTATGAGGATGAACTATGTGGCTTGATTAGTGTGACATTATTACGTTTTTCTTGCCATGCTGATTTACGGCTGTGGATGAAAAAAGGACAAATTCACAGATTTCTATTCTAATGTTTTTAAAGGTATGATGATGAAAAGATCAAAGCACAAAGGGAAACGTAAGTCACTGACATTCTATTTTATTTATTTCTTAATTAAAACCTTTTTTTCCCTCACTGCAGTGAAAAAGTATTCACGTTGGCTTTTCATACTTGCAGACTTGAGCAAGAGCAGCAGCAGACCAGCTCAACATTCCTGAAAGAAAGGTGACCTAATTTTGCCCTGCAAGCAGTCTGCTGCATGCAGCTCCACTCTGCAAAATACTTACACAATGTCATTTTTAGATGCTTCGCTGAAAAAAGACAAATAAAAATGATAAGATAATGAAATTAGCAACTTGTTCCATATGTTTCAAGGAAATGTGACTTCATATGTGAAATATGGTTTATTCATGGGTTGTTGATGTCTTCATTTTAATGTGTTATTTTCCAGGCCGAAGTCAATGATAGCACAGGTTGGCCGTGACATATGACATTAAGGTAAGTTCCCTCCCATATCAGCTCTTCTTGCCGATGTAATGTAAGCTCACTTTAAGTTATCTCTGACATACAAGGACCTTTTCCATTTGCTTATGTGTCCAAAAGATACAGTGGATTAAATGGAATATTGGGTACTGACCAACGTTTTCCAAGGGGAGTGAACCCTCTCTACTATGTGACCTCAATACTGAATCCAACCTCAAAGCTAAAGCACCCACGCATTAAAGTACAGTGGAGAACACAAATCAAAGCTCACACTCAGACTTGAATCTGTCCAAGACTTTACTCCTGCAGATCACTCTCCTGGATCCCAATCGGTCTGGCTGTAGGAGCAGCCTTTCCACTGAGACTGCTTTACTGTCTGTGACACGGGCCCTAAAGGCAGCTAGAGCCACAGAACAGTCCTCTGTTATCATTTCTCTAGACCTCGCAACAACTTTTGACACAGTTAACAATGGCATCCTATTAACCGTACTCTTTGGAAAGGGCATCCCAGGCATGGCACACTCCTGGACAAATTGTAACTCATTGCTCATCTGTGAATGTCTCATGACAAGGACAAATGTCTACATCCCATCGCCTGGACACCCCTTAGCGACTCAGTATGCCACATAGCTCCCAGTGCAGGTCAGGATTATCTCTTGCCTACTAATATAAAGCTCTACGGGATCCTACACCAAATTCCTACAGATTCGAAATAAAGTCTTAAAGGCCACATGTCACTCTATGTCTTATTAAACCTTTCTGGCTTTCCACATAAAATTCATGTGATAGGGAATGTGCACCCAGTTTGCTAAACTCGGTCTTGCCCTCCTCCTCAAAAACCTGCTTTCATCGTAATTTAACCCCTGAATGTTGTCATTGCTGAAATACCAACTGCTTTCTGGGAAGGGGGGATACCCAGTACTCGAGTTGTAAAAAAATAATCAGGGGGGATGGTGGATTTTATCATATGGGGACAGATAATTTGTGCTGATTACAAATAATATAATATATTACAAATAATAGCACTGACCAAAACAGCTGCAGAAATACTGCAGGAATGACATAGCAGCAGTTAAATGCAGCCTTCTGTAAGCTTTAAATATCCACTGGGCTTACATCAAAACACAACAATAAAAAACAGTTATCAATATGACTCTGTCCTTCACAGGATAAGTAAAATGGATCACTGCAAAAACTCAAAATATTAACAAGAATATTTGTCCTATTTCTAGTTAAAAGGTCTCATTTTTAGTAAAAAAAAAATCTCATTACACTTAAAACAAGACTCGTCACTGGAAAAAACAACAATTTTCACTTGTTTCAAGTAGATTTTCACTTGAAATAAGTAGAAAAATCTGCCAGTGGAACAAGATTTTTTGCTTGTAATAAGAAGATAAATCTTGTTCCACTGGCAGATTTTTCTACTTATTTCAAGTGAAAATGTACTGAAAATTGTCAAATAAGTTATTTTTCTGGTGTTATTTTTCTGGTGATGACTGTAAATGTTGAAATAGTAGTAAAACCACATTAATTGATCAAATAACATAAGGGATGGAAAGGGGGGATGGCAGTTTTACAGGGGGGATGATTTGGACCGTTTTTATTTCAGGGGGGATGCCATCCCCCCTCATCCCCCCTCAACTCCAGTACTGGGGATACCTCTTTACTGTTATGTAGTTACAACCAGATTTGTTTTGATTTGAGCATACACACTGCATCAAAAGGTTCATGTCTTAACCCAATGAAAGACTGAGCATGAAGCTGCCAAATGCTGTGTAATTACAGTTAAATATCAAGCGCAGCTCATTTTTGCCAAGTCATGTTTCAGGTGTCACAATTCAGGCAGGGTGTGGATCCAAGAAATGTCAGCTAATCCTTCAGACATCACCCTATGTTATATAAAGGTCAGCCGCGTGTCTCTTCAAAGCAGCTTTTGCACAGTCAATGTCTTCTATTTTTAATTAGCTTTATTGATGTGGTCCGGCAAATTGATCTGCGCCATGGAAGCTGTCCTGAAATCCAGTCACGCTGATTAAGGTTCATCTAGTTTGGAGGTTTATTTTTGAATTGCAGCCTCCTGCGCTATCATTACATGCCACCTCGCTCCTCTTTGGAGGAGTGGACGACGTCCCAGGAATGGATATGTTACCCAACCACGATGACACCTTTCAGGCTGGATGTCTAGATTTCGTCTCCACTGAGACTCTGTCAAATCTACACACCACATTTGTTGAGCCTTTTTAGCTGCGACACAGACGGTTAAATTACCTGTATTTGCATTTCACAGAGCTTTGAGTGGAAGAGCCTGCGTGGAACATTCATTCATCAAACGTCAACCAGCACCTTCTTGCACAGGACTGAATCTCTTAGGTGGATCTGTTAGCTGCAGGACAATCGGCCCTCAGTATTTCTCTTGTTCTCAGCGCTCGCTTTCAAAAATTTCAAAGTTTGTTTTACGCCAAAACTTAAAAAATTCAATTTTAACAAAATAAAAATGTTTTTTTGCTCTCTGCATGCTTGAGATTTGCTTTACAGCATGACTATTCTGAATGAAGAGTTGCAGACAAACATGAACAACTCATATGTTGTGTGGAATATGTACAAACTTTTAATGAATATGAATGGCATGGGTTTTGGTCAGTTTTATGGATAATTTATGGATATACCGGTAACTTATGTGCAACCATCCTGTTCTTCTTAAACTTAGAGTAGGTGCTACTGATGCAAAGTTGTGTTTGTTTTTTCCAGATCTAAATATGCAGGTGGCATGCTTGTTTGCATCCTTCCTTCCTTTGGTACATTTTTTTTTTGTTTTTCTGTCAGTTTTTAAGCTCTATAAAAGTACTTTTATAGCTTGACAGCATACATTGTTACAAATGAAATTAAATATATTTAAAGAGAGAGTCAAATTATTGATTTATTTGTTGTTTATGAAAATGTGCCATTTGTTGTTTGTATAAAAAAAAGAAGAAATAAATGAATTATTTAAGTAAAATCTGCCTTGTCCTACCCTCTGTACTCAATCACGACCCTGAAACTAAACAGACAACCTGCAAAGATGGTCTGGTTCATACATTATGTGTATATATATATATATATATATATATATATATATATTTATTTATTTATTTTCTCACGTAGTTATTTTGTTTCGTTTTTTTCAAATCTTGCACTGTAGTGGTTATATTATGTTAAAAGGGTAGACAAAATAAGCTTTGGCTTCAGTCTACACCTTTTGGTCCTTGCTTGATCTACATGAAAAAACTTTGTATCGACAACTAACTTCTACAACGTGACCAAATAAACATATCAATCATCAATCAATCAATCAATCATAATGTAAATCTTCTATCTTTTATTGTCTTTTGATGTGTTCACCTTTATTCAACAATGTTTTTTGACAGTTGAGTTATTAAAGACCATAATGATGATCTGTGACTGCGCTGGCCCAGTCAGTTGACTGTGTCAGCTGACTGTCCTGCTCTGCAGGGGAGTCATCTGGGCTTAATACCCTTGAAGTGACCGTCCTTTATTTTTCTAAGTAGTGTTAATGTGACCACAAGATATTATTATCCCCTGCAAATTCTTGTTTTTTTTATTTATTTTTTAACAATCAACCTTTACAGTCTGTTGTGTAAACTGATTTACCCACACAGCATTTATTTGGATAAAGCAAAAAGTAAAATGGCATCAATACAATTGATGTCTCTGGGTCTTTGATTAATTAATATAAAATAAATAAATGTATTTGTTTTTGTTTTAACCAAAATAAAATAGTGCACTTTGAAAAAAGAAAAAAAAGAGGCAAAACAACAGATAATCCTATGAACACAAAAATAAAACAAAATAAAATCTTTTTAAAGATAAGATACTTTCACACGCGTCATGTGTACAGTACGCAAGCAGCTATGTACATTTGATTGCTGGAAAGTATCTATGACCAACTGCTGTAATGTGTAGTGACTTCAGAGAGTTATGTAACATGTCCTGGGGACCACGAAGCAACTCAGCATTTTAAATATTTTTCTTTTTCCCTGAGATTGGTTGAAAAACTACTATATGCTGCTCCAGATTATTTTACTGTTTTCTGGCTTTAGACTAAATATATATGAAAGGCAAACACTGTCAAGCCTTTGAAAAGAATTTTGTCAAAATTAACATTTCCCAAAATGTCAAAGTACTCGTTCATGCTTAATAAGTTGATGTTAATTTGATGACAACTGTTGCATTGACAGGACATCTGCATGTCAGACTGGTGGTTTCTTCTTAGTACTTTGACATTTTGGGAAATGTTATTTTTGACACGATTCTCTAGTTTTTCAACCAATCTCAGGCAAAAAGAAAAATATTCAAAATGCTGAGTTGCTTGGTGGTCCCCAGGACATGTTACATAACTCTCTGAAGTCACTACACCTTGGTCATAGATACTTTCCAGACGTCAAATGTACATAGCTGCGTACTGTACACATGACACGTGTGAAAGTATCTTATATTTAAAATGATTTTATTTTGTTTTATTTTTTCAAAAGGGCAGATTTAAATGGTCGCATCTTATAGATCATATATCACTTTCTCATATATGATCACATAGTTTGATGCGTAGAGTCACTTTGAGTGTATAAGGGACAGTTTTTATAGCTTGTACTTGTGTATGTGTTGTGTAACAACATTTTAGGTTCATGAGCATCAAAGCTGTCAATCACTTTCTTTCAGAAAATATCTTCCACTGAGTTTGTCCTGGCAATGAAACGTGAGACCATGTGCTCTCACAGCAGTAGCTCAAAGTTCACCTCCTTCACACCTTCAGCGTTTCAGAGATAAGAGTAACTGTAGAACAAGTTGATAAAATACTATGTAAACAAAAAGAACACACACACATCCGGAGGTTTAGTAACCGCGAGGACTGATAAGCAGCAAGCTCACGTTCAAAGAGATTGATACTGTATGTTTTATAGTAACTTCTGCTGTAACTCAAGACGCTGTCATACGGCGGGTGGCAATGTGCTCAGGCTACCATGTACTCAAGGCTGTTGCATCAGAAATATGCGTGATGCAGCAGCCAGACCGGCCAACTAAATATAGAGCTTCAGATTGACACTCACCCAAAGCTGTTGAAGCCAAGCTTTGCCTTGCTGATAACTGAGTATGCAAACTATGGGGGAAATGGTTTACTTTTGATGATTGTATATATGCACTTGCACTTGATATCTGTCTTGAATAAATACCTAAATGAGTACAACAACAATTGTACTTAGTGTGATCATGTGATTGTGGATTTTTCACTCTCTAGCCAATTCATTCTCTCTGTCCGTCTCTAGACTGTACCTTCTTGGATGTTTGTTGGGTGTGGTGTTTTTTTTTTCCTGCATGGGGTCTGCCTCTGTGCATTGACCCCCAACAGCAGGTGCAACATTTGTAAGCTACTTTCACGCAACTGTGAGGGGCTTCCGAAGCCCTGACCAGATCTTTGGAGCTGCTTGCTGTGAAGTGGCAGCTTATTGGCTGGTGGAAAACGGAGCCGATTGGTTTGAGGAGCCATGACGCTGCAGCCGTATCATTTATATACCCGGCAGTGAGATTGTCTATCAATGAAGTAGTAAAAGGGGGAACATCTGTGGAAGAGGAGAAAGAAAGAAAGGGCTCAAGGGGAAAACTGTTTCTGATTGTTTTGAGTGGGTTCCCTGCTTTTACTTACTGAATTCAAGTGGTGACCAATACACAGAAGAAGTCAAAAATGAAGATCATCATCGGCATTGGAGGGTAAGTTTTAATTAATCTTTTTACCTACTTCAGCTGTAAATTGATGGCAGTTTGCAAGATCTTGGGATGTAACTCACTTCTGTGTGGCATTAAATTCAGAGTGACCAACGGTGGGAAGACCACTTTGACAAATAAACTACTAAAGACATTGCCTAACTGTTGCGTGGTGCATCAGGATGACTTTTTCAAGGTAAGATGAACCCTCCATTCCTTTTCCATATAAAGTTTATCCATGTTTACTTCAAAGCTACTGTAACTACTTTGTTTTCTTAATGCAAATAAAATTAAAGTTGCCATTGAAGGCTTTTTATGCTAAGAAAAAAGAAACCACCAGTCTGACATGCAGATGTCCTGTCAATGCAGCAGCCTAGTAAAACACCTGGCTTATTGTCTCCTGGGCAGCCAATGAAAGGGATGAGCGTCCCCACTTTAAGTCAGACCTCGTCCAGTCGTGTTGCATTTGTGCAACCGATTTTTTTCTTTGAGCATTAACCTCATTTTGATTTAAATTTTTTTTAAAAGAAAGAAAAACCCTGAAGATCTTTATGTGCTGCAAACGTGTCACTATGTGACTACTATAAGGACAAGTTAAAGCTCTTATCCTCTGATTGTCAAGAGACTGCGCGTTTATTTTTGTTTCTTTTTTTATTGAAAGGAATTTTTTCCTGACCAAACAATAATTTGTGTTTCATAAAGTTTTTTCGTTTTTTCTTTTCATCAAAAGAAGTGTCAAAGAACATTACGCTGCAATAAACTTGCAGAGTTCTAAAAAATATTAAAGAAATACTAAATTTGCACTGCGGGAAATGTATGAAATGCAGAGCGCGTTCACTTTTAGTGGAGACGCGCCCTTGACTTATCCTGTCCAGGTTGTGATCAGCTCCGATCGATTACTAGGTTGCAGCAATGTTTTATTGATGACTGTTATTTCAGAAACCCAATCAAATAGAAGTCGGGGAGGACGGCTTTAGACAGTGGGATGGTAAGAATGGATCTCGCTTAGGAAAACACTGCAGTAATGTACTTTTTGTACCTTTTCTTTCCTGCACATTTTTGTCAGTATGGTAACAAAGCAGTCACATGACATTCAAATATTCTGTGAATGCTTCAGACATTCACTAACTGTGACTAATGTGTGTTGTAGCACATTGGTGAAGGCTGTCAGATGGACATGGGGTGAACCCTGCTTTTCTCTTTTCTCTCCCTGTTCTTCATCAGTCATCACCGCTCTGGACATGGAGGCTATGGTCAGCACAGTGAAAGGCTGGCAGGAGAATCCAATTAAGTTTGCCCGCTCACACGGTGTCAACCTCTCATCTGACACGGAGGAAGCTGACTCAGGGTCCATCCATGTTCTCATCGTGGAGGGGTTCCTCATCTACAACTACAAGTAAGTCATCTTGCTCACCTTTCTGCGCTGACCTATCGACCTCTGAAGCTGCTTGCTCACCTGATCTCTGATTCTCCTTTGCAGGCCTCTCATTGACGTCTATGACAAATGTTTCTACATTTCCATTCCTTATGAGGAGTGCAAAAGGAGGAGAAGGTAAAACGCTCTCCGAGTAGCTTTCGCAGGTTCTGAAACACTACAGTGCAGGCTGTAATCATAGCGCATTGGCTCTGTTTCTGCAGTACGAGGACATACACAGTCCCCGACCCACCCGGTCTGTTCGACGGCCACGTCTGGCCCATGTACTTGAGACACAGGAAAGAGATGGATAACAACTGCAGCACAATAGGTTTGCAAAGCCAATTCCTCATCAAAATATCAGTTAACCTCCATGTTTGTTTGCACTTTTCTTATCCTTCAACTCTGATTTGTGCTTATGTGGACAGAGTACCTTGATGGGATGACATCGAAGGAAGAAATCTACAACAAAGTCTATGAAAGTATACAAAACTCCCTGCTGAACAACTTATAGGTAAATAATAGCTCTTTCATCTAGTACATTGTCACTTATAGGTCATTGAGAACCCATGTGAGTAACATTGCTCCTCTTCTCTGTCTCCACAGCAGGACGCGCTGACAGCAGAGTTGTGTATAGACTTGTAAATATCATTTTGAGTAAACGTTTAACACCGGTGCCGTACTTCTAGCCTGATTTGTAAATAGATAAACATGTAACTAATCGAGAATTAATGGCAGAAGTCTTGTGTTTTATATAATCCTGTATAACTTTTTCTAAAAGATAAGCCACCTTTGAATTGTCCAGTGCTTAACACCAGTAACTGATATCCACACTGAGACTCTGTTGTATGTGAAAGTGGAAAAGTCCACTGAGAAGAAGGATTTGTGTCACCTTCAAAAAAACCCAACTTCAATCAACTTCATGTGTCCTGTCTTTTGTCTTTTCTTACTTGAGTCCATTGAATGCACACACACAAGTACACACACACACACACACACACGCACACACACACACACACACACACACACACACACACACACACACACACACACACACACACACACACACACACACACACACACACACACACACACGTTCTCAGTAGTCCCCATAAACCCTCGTAAAGGTGATATATCTTGAGAATGATTGGCAATGCCCTGCAGCTCTTCAAAGGATCTGCATCCATATTACATTTAGTATCATACAGTAGTAAATCAGTTGGCAGTAAAATAATACTTTCCCCATGAGACAATAGACTATGATTAAAGATGCAGGAAGTATGTGATGGTTAAAAAAAAGAAACTGTCATTGCACACATTCAAATTTATTAAGATAAACCATTCGAGTATGTCTAGCTTTCAAGAAACCCCCAAATGTCAATGTTTGTTATCTAATATCTATAGAAAAAGGACTGATCGTGACCAAAAGCGTACACAACAATAGTTTTCCAATTCGTTAAAGGGTGTCAACTTCTATTATAATCTTTATGAAAAAAACTGATGCTTAGCCCAACAACTTATACCAATAAGAATAAAAAACAGTAACAGGGAGCTGTGCAAAACATCATAAAGTGGAAAGACAAATAAACTAAGAAGAGGTGGTGTTACCTCACTTCAATGCCTTCACCAACTTCAACTAATAACACAGTTAGTTACAGCTTGTAAAGGCTTTGAATCCTCTATTGAACTGAAACTAGAGCAAATGAAAATAGCGACAGCACATCCAGTTTTGAAACAAAGCACTTTTCCTCATTTAACATACTCCCAGCTTTTAATAACAGATTAAAGCAACTGCAGTGGTTTAGATGAATGGTTATGGGGATGTTTTCTGTGGGAGGAGTCTGATTAGGATTCAAGCAGGATTAGAGGATGGATGGATGGATGGATGGATGGATGGATGGATGGATGGATGGATGGATGGATGGATGGATGGATGGATGGATGGATGGATGGATGGATGGATGGATGGATGGATGATGGATGGATGGATGGATGGATGGATGGATGGATGAAATGGCACTGCTTTATTGTGAACCGTGAAAAAGCGGTTTGATATTGTTTTGTGGAAACAAGCAAGGTCTTCTCTGGCTCCTGGGCGGCAGTATTTAAAAAAAAATGAGTATAAACTGTTCATCATTGATGTTTCTTTCACAGTAAGTAAGTAAGTCACTGTCACATCATCATAGAGGCTAGATTGTTGAACGGTGTGTTTTTGATTTGACTCCAACAACCTGTCTTTAACTCAGAGGATGCTGCGTCCAGACTTTTTTATGCTCATTTCATCACACCAAAGGGCTTTTCCACTTTACTTCAGTCCGAATCAGTCTAAGTAAGTCCGTAGATACCACAACAGCTCAGTGACAACTGCTCTCAGACATACCGTATTTTCTGGAGTATAGGCCGCTACTTTTTTCATAGGTTTTGAACCATGCGGCGTATACAAAGGTGCGGCTATTCTGTGGATTTTTCTTCCACTGCTAGGGGGCGCTCTAACCGGAATTAGAATAAAAACTAAGACAAAATAAATGCAAAGAAGAATACACTACTTCTTCTTTAGCAGATAGAAGTAGAAGCAGATTTCAAACAGATAAATAGATAAATAAATACCGGTTATTTTCTCTTGGTTCAGTCCCATTTTAATCAGCAAAGTTGCTGCCGTGTTAAAAGACACTGTTAGGAAAGGATCTATTTAGGTACAAACATGTACATCATTTACAGTTCAAAATCGTTCTGTACATGTAGTAAATATCTAATCTAACAACATAAATATCTGCAGCTTGCATATCTTTTTTTTTAAATAAAGCGGATGCGGCTTATATACAGGTGCGGCTTGTATATCTTTTTTATTGTTTTTTTTTTTTAATAGAGCGGATGCGGCTTATATACAGGTGTGGCTTATAGTCCAGAAAATACGGTATTTCTAAGTGATTTCCAACACAGCTACTGTATCACTTCTGTTTTGACTGGACTGCTGTTAAAAGGCCTGAAGATCACAGCAACTCCTCATTGTCAGTCGGCCCCATCCTTCACAGAATGTCATTGAAAACAGATATTGTTTTTTCCAAGATTTACTTAATTTATTTCATATTTGACATGAAGCAACTTTCTTAAAATGGCGATCTCAATCATGTTTGATCACGAAAGACTTATCAGGATGGTTTATATCATGTACCTTGGTGATTATGGACTTGTTAATTTGTTGTAAAAAAAAAACAAAAAAAACTGACTTTCAGAATAGAATTGAATGTATTTGCACTTTTTTTTCTATGAAGTGGACTTCTGTTTAAAGGGACACTGCCAAAGCCTCCCTCGAAATTCAGTGAATGTTACTTTTGTTAACCCTGTTGGGTAAATTATTATTTCTCTTGCACCCATACAGGGAGGTTTGAGTCAGCAAAAGAATAAACTGTGTATGTTACACTAGAACCGACGCCCTCAGCACCAGGTGTTAGTCCCAAGACTAAATCCTGCTTCCCTGCTGTGCCGACAACACACCGCATAACATTAAACAACCTCTGTATAACCTGCCAAGAAAGGGATTAAAATCTTTTTATTTGTTTGTTTTCTCTCTCTATATATCTCACTTTCTGGCATCAGGTCACAACAGACATGAGCAAACTTGTTTCCACTTTTTTATTGATAGGTTTCCACCCAGTACTCGAGTTGAGGGGGGATGAGGGGGGATGGCATCCCCCCTGAAATAAAAATGGTCAAAATCATCCCCCCTGTAAAACTGCCATCCCCCCTTTCCATCCCTTATGTCATTTCATCAATGAATGTGGTTTTACTGCTATTTCAACATTTAGAGTCATCACCAGAAAAATAACACCAGAAAAATAACTTATTTGACAATTTTCACCTGTTTCAAGTACATTTTCACTTGAAATAAGTAGGAAAAATCTGCCAATGGGACAAGATTTATCTTCTCATTACAAGCAATAAAAATCTTGTTCCACTGGCAGATTTTTCTACTTATTTTAAGTGAAAATCTACTTGAAACAGGAGAGAATTGTTGTTTTTTTCCAGTGATGAGTCTTGTTTTAAATGTAATGAGATTTTTTTTTACTAAAATGAGACATTTTAACTAGAAATAAGACAATATTCTTGTTAAGATTTAGAGTTTTTGCAGTGATCCATGTTACTTATCCTGTGAAGGACAGAGTCATATTGATAAGTTCAGAAAACTGTTTTTTATTGTTGTGTTTTGATGTATTTGATGTAAGCCCAGTGGATATTTAAAGCTTACAGAAGGCTGCATTTAACTGCTGCTATGTCATTCCTGCAGTATTTCTGCAGGTGTTTTGGTCACTGCTATTATTTGTAATATATTATATTATTTGTAATCAGCACAAATTATCTGTCCCCGTGTGATAAAATCCATCATCCCCCCTGATTTGTTTTTACAACTCGAGTACTGTTTCCACCTGTGCATAGAAGTTAAATTCATTTCTAGTGTTTAACCAACAGTCTTGGTCAGAACAGAAATGAGTCTGCACAGAAATGAGAGGAGACGGGTGTATTTCCATTTTTATTGGTGTTTCACAATAAAAAACCAGGGGAAGTATGAAGTATCATGTACCATGAAGTATGTTTTTTCATCATTTTTGAACCAAGAAATGACTGACACATATATGTCGTTGCGTGATTCCCCTCATTCTGTATCTGACTCTGGGTAAAGAACGACTGACCACCTCGGTCCCGGGCCGACAGGGGTGAGTCAGGGGGAGCTTCAGGGTCTTGTGATGCATTTCTCAGTCTTTACATGCCAACAGTTGGCCTGGAGCAGATAGTTGTCGTTCTGCTGCTTTATATTTAGGCTATAAGCGTCTGTGGTGTCTGGTCTGGGAAACATATTTCTCAAATGTACGGCCAACTACTGAATGCCACACACCCACTTAAAGCTCTATACCCCACTCAGGGGCCAGTTCCTGCCGCACCACCACCCAGTAAGGTGAGATCCACGCGGGAGGCATGCGCACCCACGTCAATCGCCTCCACGGAAACCCCCACATGTACAGCTGGGGTGGCCATTTAAGGGCACAGAGGCCGCTACACACGAGGTAAATGGCCGCATGATCACCAGACCACCTGTTTGAGTGGGTGAGGACCCCCGAGCCATGTGGACACCCGTGGTTATGCCAGAGAAACAAGGATAGCAATAATTATGGCAGTCTCACTGGCGCAAACAAGTGCAAACATCTCTTTTTTGGAGTTGATGTTTCTGTGCTTTTGCACTTATAAACTTATATAGGTGTATACATATGTCATCAACAGTTTATATAACACATTGGTGTAATTTGAAACAGTGATGAGGACATTTTGAGTATTTATTTATTATACTTTACCAATTAAGAACTGACGGTCACAATTCACTCACAACATCCACAATAAAGATGTATTTGATAAAGTATCTTTTATGTTATCATTTAAACAGGCCCCGCCAGTGTTGATGTTTCCCTACAGGACGATATGATTTGATATTTGAATGTGATTGTGTCGGCCTCGTCCTTGTAGTTGTCCTTCAAGCTACCAAAGTGTCCAAATATTCTTTAGCTTAACCTCAAAAAACTATTTTGATATAATCTGATCAATGCATTATACTTATACAATACTTGTTTAATTAATATTTACTTTAACATTAAACTCATAAACTAGTTACATTACTTTGAAGGAGGCAGAATTGTGATTTTGACTACACAGTCTGGATTTTTACAAGCAAGGACAAAATTAAACCTAGTTTATTCTAGTTTGCAGTAAAGAGACAAAAAATCTATAGATAATAAATCCAAAGATAATAAACCCTGCCATCTAAAATAGTGTTTTTATTGTCAGTGTGTAATTCTTTGTTTTGTGATTATTTTTTAAAATTATTATATATTACATTGAAATAAAATATTTTTAACACTTCCTTTAATAATCAAAGTTGTTGCTAAAGTATATATAAAAGAAATAGAAAATGCTATCACTCAGTAAAGCATGTCTTAACTGTTTTTCACAGAGAGTACATTTGTACATGTTTTTACTTTCTACTAATCAAGGGGTTTAAGGTCAAAAGAAGACCTCAAATAGAGGCAGTGCCTCAACAAGAGACTAGATTTATAGATGATCTATATAAAACCGTTTCAAGAGTTCACACATTAAAAGCTTCAACTCTAAATTGGCACGTGGTAATGAACGCAAGCATGAAGACTGACACAGCAGCATGTTGCTCAAAGCTGAAATGTGATGAAAGCTGACCAGGCTGATACTTGCAAAGGTTAGTCAGAGATGAGCATGTGTCACAAGAAACCCAGTGATGTTCCATCAAATCATCAATCATTCATCTGTCATTCTATTCTAATTCTGGCTAGATGTGAAAAAAATAAACCACTTTTATTTGCAATTTTCATTTTCAACAAAAACAAAATATCCACGTAGCAGCAGGGTTTAATAATGTTAATTTCTACAACACATTTCCAGCAGCTCACCTGTATTTTCTCCCCATGATCTGTGGTAAACCCTCTGGATTTATCATTTTAATCCTCAGAATGGCAGTGTGTGGCCTCAAGGAAAGATAACAGGTATATTCCATGCAGGGGAAGTTTCTTGTAGTAAAACCATGTTAAGACCATCATCTTCTTTATTTCTCACAAGAAGCAAAGTTGTGAGCAGCGCTGGATACCTAGATTCATGGGATAAGATCATTTCAGTGTAAAATAATTAGTCTTTCACTCAGAGAGTGATCTGTTGCTGCTGCTGCTGCCGCTGTCGGTGTGCCATGAAAACAATTAGAAACTGTTTATTACTGTTTATTTCCAAACATTAATAACTTACAGTAAAAGTTATTTTTTGTGGCAACATTTGTTGTGATTTGTTTACGTTCAGGTCAAACACACAAGAAAGACTTAATGCAACATCAATACTCACTGGCTATATTTTGTGGATTACATGTCCTGCTTGAGAAGTCTTGTGCCAAACCAGTGCTCAGGATCTCCCCCCTCTTATAAATCAGGAACCAACACGGAGAGGGCGGCGCTGGACTCTGGACGAATGGGAGGTTTCTGTGGCTTAAAATAAAACGGCTCATGCTGATGCCCTATTAGGCAGAGGAAGCACGCTGTGATACTTCATCTGAGAGAGAATGAAAACTGATCTCTGCACATCAGGGTGTGTTTGGGACACATTTCAAGCAAGCTCCCCACCTAGAAAAATGATCAGTAACTGATATGGACTCAGAAGGTTACACCAAAAGTCTAAATAGAAATACAGATAAATTATTTGAAATTATATAAAACTTCCAGTTGCAAATTGTACAAAGAAAAACTAATGGCACATTGAATTATAATTTTTCTCTCAAATTTAAATCTTCATTTTGAATTGGATGCTATAAAAAAGGCAGTAAATCCACAAGTTGGGTCAGATACCATTAGTTTGGATAGAGACAGAGGTGTCTACAAGCAGAGCCGGATTAACGCAAAGGCAAACTAGGCATGTGCCTAGGGCCCGATTGACAGGGGAGGGGCCTAGACAGAGGGACACATTTTTTTTTTTTTTTTTTTTTGTCTGCACACATATTAATGGTTGATACCATGCCGGTAAAAACCTAAGGCATATATATATATGTGCATTATTACTATATTTAGTACACACACATATATATATATATATATATACGCATACAGTACATACGCATACATACATAAACACATACAAACATACATACTACAGCACACTTTGTCTTACGGCAAATTTTATTGGTCTTTGTAGATTTGACTTCTTATTTAACTATTCAATTTAATTAACACATTTAATTAAGATTTTCTGCAAAATGCAATAGCTTAAAACATTTATCTTATTTTACTCTGTTTACATAGCAATGCTGACACCTATTGGTGATTTACTGGTACTAATACCTTAACAATGATACTCGCAATCGATAAGATAAGGATAATTTGATAGCATTTAATAGAGTGGTGTAATAACGTATAAATAATAAAAATCAAAAAATAGTCTGATAGACTGTTTAATATACAACACATGACTTATTTTGGAATACAAAGAACCAACTTGACTATGACTATGCTATGTAAAATGTGAATTAACTTTTATTAGTAACTTTGGTAAGTTTAAGATTTCAATTCATAAATAACATCGATGGAGGGGGGCCCAAAAATCACAGTCTGCCTAGTGTAGTCCATTTATTTAATCCGGCTCTGTCTACAAGGGACATCATATCCATATATTTCTACAGCATGAGACTTAATATAAAAAAGATTAAAATTACAAGTATTGTGATGCACCTTTAAAAAAACCTCAACTTGGATAATACAGCGCTGGATGAAATATAAACTGCAGATAAAACTTGTCTCACTGCTGTTGAACCTTGAATGCGCGCTGCGCATGCGCCGACCCGGCATGCAGCTCCACTCCAGTTCCAGATGGTGAGATCTTGATTGAGAATGTGATATTGCATTCAGAAAATGACCAACAGCAGTAAATATTCCCGTGGGGGGAAAAATGCTTTGGTTGAATAAAATATTTGAACTCAAAAGGCTTTGAGGTGCTTAAACATGGGAAACATTGAATGAAACATTGAAACAGTTGGTTCTGAGCAATAATACTCTGGTTGAAACAAAAGATAAATTGAATGAGCTGCTTTAGCATCACTTTGTCGTGCATGAAAGGGTGATGGATAACAGGGTAGAATAAAATCCTTAGCCCATTAGATTTATCCATTAGAGTGCAGGGTGGTTTCTTACTTGAATGCAGACTGCCGCCATGTGGTGAATGTCTCTAACTGTGTGAGGTCATAACGATATTCAAATCTTTCCCAAGTTATTGGGGATTCTATGAAATATTAACACATTGAACAGACATATTCTGTAAAGTTTTTTTTTTTCTTATGCACTAAAATAAACAGTTTTGGGTTTTTGATGACTCGTGAAAGGATGTGCATTAGCTTTTAGTGTTTATGGTAAAACCAATAATGCAAAATAAACATTTTTACTAGTATGCAAACACTTCCTTTGGGAATTGAACGGTATCTGACTGACAGCAGTTTACACCCCTGCGTAAAGTTTACTCAGCAAACGCTCTTGTGTAACAGAACTTCCACGGCAAAGGATGGGTTAAACTTTCTTTCTAGAAGTTTGACTTTACGAAAGAAACTGGGCTGAATTCGATAAATGAGCAGAAAAAAAAGGTTTCAGCCCTCCTATCCAGCTGTTAGAACCTCCTGAGAAGTGGCATGTGGTGCGTAAGAGCTGAAATTAAAAAGAGCATCCCTGCCTTTCACCAGCTTTTCAGAAAGCATCACCTTCTGCACCATCATCTTTGGGCGTGATTTATGTAACATTTATTGAACAGCCGGGATATTTTTCGAGGTTTATTGTCATGGCAAAATGCTCACTTTTGATTTTTTACTTTTTTTACTTTTTCCAAGGACTACTTCCACTCATCTTGGGGCAGCAGCGCGCAGGTGGCCCCTGGCGGCACCGCATTCAGTGGCAGAACAACGGGCAGGTTTACAGCTTACTGAGCACGGGGTCGGAGTTCCAGCCCTCTGTCCAGTCCAGATCCCACTCGAGGGTTTATGTCAGCAGCAGGGGAGATGCTACCCATGCCCACACGCCAGGACATCTTGCTGCTGAGCGCAGTGTTAGACCGTCCGGCCATGGCCGCCCATCGGGGGCCCGGCAGGGGCCCGAGCGCGCCTACGGATCAGGATCTGCGGGTTACCCAGGGGCGCGGCGCTTCACTGTTCAATACCACAACACTTCCAGTTCTTCAAACTCCATAAGAATGGGAGAAGGTGTGGATATTAATGTGGGACAGCGCACTAGGGAAGCGGGGCCAGGCCGTGCAGGCGCGCAGAGCCAGCAGATGCCTCAAGTCTCCAGGCAACCTGCGCGCTCGGAGCCCGCTGCGTCCCCAGCTGCGTCCCCAGCAAACCCCCTGGGCCGGCAGACCGGCTCCGGGGCTGCAGATTCATACCCGGCTCGGAGTATGGATGCTGCTGGGGAGGGCATGGTTAACGACGACCCTCGAAACCCGTATAAAACCCACAGGAATTCAGTTTTCTACAACATGCATCCAGCAAGAGGCAGGTCAGTGGCCCGGACGCGCCGTCCTCCTGGCACAGGGTATGGAACAAGCTATTTCCAAAATGGTAAATTAACTATCCTTTTCATTTTATATTAGTTTGGCAATGATAAAAAATACAGGCTCACCTTTTTTCTTCCAAGTCAGCGGGATGCATGTCTTTGTGAACAGTTGAAAGAAATGATTAGCCTACAATAATATTATATTTGACACTATCTCTTTTAATGGTCCCTAGTCTAATTGCTTCAGAGTGAAATCTAGATTGAGTTCAATAATTCAAATGTAT
Organism: Cololabis saira; assembly: GCF_033807715.1. NCBI lineage: Eukaryota > Metazoa > Chordata > Actinopteri > Beloniformes > Belonidae > Cololabis > Cololabis saira. Next base: position 12,048,620 of record NC_084596.1, on the reverse strand, counting down.
GAAACCTGGTATTAAAGGCGCAGTCTTAAGTGGATTCAGTGACATCCAGTACTCGAGTTGAGGGGGGATGAGGGGGGATGGCGTCCCCCCTGAAATAAAAACGGTCAAAATCATCCCCCCTGTAAAACTGCCATCCCCCCTTTCCATCCCTTATGTCATTTCATTAATGAATGTGGTTTTACTGCTATTTCAACATTTAGAGTCATCACCAGAAAAATAACACCAGAAAAATAAGTTATTTGACAATTTTCACCTGTTTCAAGTCAATTTTCACTTGAAATAAGTAGGAAAATTTGCCAGTGGGACAAGATTTATCTTCTTATTACAAGCAAAAAAAGCTTGTTCCACTGGCAGATTTTTCTACTTATTTCCAGTGAAAATCTACTTGAAACAGGTGAAAATTGTTGTTTTTTCCAATGATGAGTCTTCTTTTAAGTGTAATTAGATTTGTTTACTAAAATTAGACATTTTAACTAGAAATAGGACAAATATTCTTATTTTGAGTTTTTGCAGTGATCCATTTTACTTATCCTGTGAAGGACAGAGTCATATTGATAAGTTCAGAAAACTGTTTTTTATTGTTGTGTTTTGATGTATTTGATGTAAGCCCAGTGGATATTTAAAGCTTACAGGAGGCTGCATTTAACTGCTGCTATGTCATTCCTGCAGTATTTCTGCAGGTGTTTTGGTGAGTTCTATCATTTGTAATATATTATATTATTTGTAATCAGCACAAATTATCTGTCCCCATATGATAAAATTCACCATTCCCCCTGATTTTTTTTTTACAACTCGAGTACTGGTGACATCTAGTGTTAAAGATGAAGATCTCAACTGACTTGATATCATCTGCTTCAACCTCCTCCAGCAGGACATGGTGTGAAAATGTAAACGTGACTCTATCACGCTCTGTTTTGTTTATTTTGGACTGTAGTAGAAAATGACACAAGGTGTGAAGATTCAGACATGCAACACCAGTTTGTAAGGTTAGATAAAATCAGAAGGTTTTAGGTGATTGTGGTTCCATGACAAGAAACTTTGTGAATAACTAATTGCATTTCTGCTTTAAAATCAAAACACTGGGATTTAAATGATAGAAACTAGATAAGGACAGCGGACACTAATTTGGAAGCCGGACTTAATGATGTGTTCCATTAAACTCAAAAGTCAGAACTCAACCTGAATGATGTCACACTCAGTACGTGCACATGCAGCGATTCAAGGTGGTTGGAGATCTGATCAGATAATGACATGCAGAAGATTGGATCAACTTATCTGATCACACATGCTGTTCTGAGATCAGACTGAATCAGATTGAATAAACCACTGTAACCAGAGCATGGCTGACTCCGTGACGCTAGGTGGCGCTGTACCCGAGGTAACCATGGTAACCATTTCAACAAAGAGCCACTTCCGGTTGACCTCCGCTTAACAACAAGGAAAAAGTGCATTCTAAGGGCCAATCCCAATTCTCCTTCACTCGCCCTTCTTTTCTCCACTCGCACTTCTTTTCTTCCCTAACCCCTAAAAAAGAAGGGGGAGATTTTAGGGCACTTGAGATCTAGGGCACTTGGCCCAGGTGCCTGTCCCATTTCTCCTACTCCCCCTCGTTTTCATCCCTAACCTGATCAGGAAGCAGAGAGCCAAAAGCTGTTTTAATTTCAGCTGTAGCGCTGTTAATATTGCACTTTATTAAGTTTAATATTTTTTCAGGTATAAAGGTAACCTTAAGATCCGCAACCGGGGCTCAGTTTATCCAAATAACGCCTGTTAAGAAATTTGACCCGATGTTTTCGGAGATGAGAAGAGCCGCCGCCCCCGGGGAGCAACCTCAGCTCACAGCCCGAGAAGAGACGTGTCCGCCGGTTCAGGCTGCTGCGTCAGCCCCGGGAGAGAAACTCTCTCTGGGACGCTGCTCTGTTGAGAATCACGCCGGCTGAAATAAATCATTTAGGAAGATGTTGGTTTAATAGATGAAATCTAACAGTTGTAGCTACGCCTGTTAAGAAATTTGCTCCGAAATTTAGAGATTTCTTTCTGCCGGCTCCGGAGTTTATGCCGCGTTCCATTTACCTCAGAAATCGGAAGTGGGAACTGGGAATGGCAGCCATCTTGGAATGGTAACTCGGGGGTGGTGAAGACTCTCCCACTTTCCCAGTGGGAAACCCCACTTCGAGGGGCGTTCCAGTTGAAAATTCCGACTGGGGACTGGGAAATCCCCACTTCCGAGGATAAATGGAACGCGGCATTAGGTCCGCGTTAAATAGACGCAGCCTACGGCGTAGGGTACGGCGTATTTTGTTTTTTTTATGCCACAGTTTGCAGATTGATTGTTGATGCGTGGGCTAACGTGTCTGCTGGGATTATTTTGCGAGCTTTTGCAAAAGCGTGCATTTCCGAGGCACCGCACGGCACGGAACGTGACTCTGACAGCGAGTAATTCGGACTGGCACAGCTGATTTAGCGGAGCTCTTTAATGCAGAAACAGAGGATGAGACTTAATGGGTTTGATTAATGTAAAAACTGAAATAAAGTAGCCTACAATCAAACAAAGTTTTGCTCCCGCTGTATTTTTAAATACGCACACTCCTGTGCTTGTGTGTGTGTGTGTGTGTGTGTGTGTGTTGTGTGTGTGCCGTTTCGGTCGGTGCGCCGTGTGTGTTTTAAATACAGAAATATGACACAAGACTGCGGCTATGCCTTTTCACACGGCGCCCGTATGGTCGCGAAAATACAGTATTTATATATGAAATGTCAGAATAGGAAATATTTTGACGACACCCCTGAAGCAGTCACACGACACCCCAGGGAGCTACTACTGGGCAGCGTTGCGTCCTGCGTCGTCTCCTTTCACTTCCAGGTGAATCCCCTCCCCCGGGGGAACACCCCACCCGGGGGAAATTCTCGAGCATGCGCAGACTGTAATATCCATGTCTCCGTACACATGGCATTAACAAGGCGGTTGCGACTGGCTTATCTAGGTGCTGCAAGCGGGTTGATGAATCCAGTCTGATCAGATTACTTGACTGACTTAAGGTGTTCACATGCAGTTTAAAAGTCAGTACGATGTGTGCAAATGATCTCCAACCAGTTTGAATCGCTGCATGTGCACGTACTGACTGTAGACAAAATACATTGATTTGCATAAGTTGGAGTAGCTGTTGCTGCCGAAAGCCTCTGTTAGCAATCCTTACTCATAACAACTGTATAGATATAAACAGTGTAGCAGCATGTCCTCTGATAAAGAGCAAACAGTCCTGTGTGTTTGTGTGACTTAATTATAAGAACTATTATAAGCAGTCAAATTTCAATTCAATTCAATTTAATTCAAAATACTTTATTAATTATTAATTATTAAGGGAAATTGATTTTGATGCATGTATATTTTGTTGATGCATTTCTGCAGTCAGAGAAGGTGATGTTTTTCCCCAAAAAAGTTTTCCAGATTCAAGCTTCCAAGTGAACATAAAACGTTTTATTTTCCAGTATAAATGGAAAAGAAAATTGCACAAAGTAAAATCTGTTTGTAAGTATATAAGACCGTTGGTTTAATGCAGACTTGACCATATTTTGGCCTAACTTTTCACTAATATAGCTATATGTGGCTTTACATTGAGGCAAAAGTCTAATAAGTACATAAATTGGGATAAAAACACAATTTTATTTTAAATTAAGATGAGAAATCTTTTAAAGATTGTTTGCTAAACTACTCACATAAAAGAGACAAGTGGCGGAGAGATTTGGAAAAGCTGCCATCAGAATGACAGCTAAGGAATGTGAAGCATTTGTGCCAACAAACTCACACATCTGCTCTGATGTTTAGCCCCAAAAATGCTTATAACAGTGCGTGGTTGTCAACATGAATAAACCAGCAGCATTAAGATATCAAAAAAATAAATGACATTTTCCATTATAACCCCTTCCCCCAGGACTGCCAGACCTTGTGCCAGACCCGTACGCCATCCAGGCAGGTGCTTATGTGCAGCGCATGCAGATGTATGCACTCCGCTGTGCTGCAGAGGAAAACTGTCTGGCCAGGTAATCTGTGATGCCAAATGTTATTCAAGTGTTTGGTATGTGCATGTAGGCAGTGATGCAGCCATGTAGACTCACAGACAGATTTTTTCTTTCTCTGAAGCCTATTTTTGCTCATTTGGGCACAACTTCTATATTTTGTGTTTTCATAAGAATCGCTGGATTTGAGTAGAAGTTGTCTGTGTTTTGGGATTACCATTCTGTTGAACGAGTTCGAAAAACTGTCTGATCTTACTATGGCATAGTCATACGCCAGTATTGTGTCCCGCCAAAACATAAATGTTCTGGATTGGTTGTTCCCAAAAGCATGAGGCTCAGTGGAACAAAGCCTTTGCGCTCTGTTGCTTAAATGAAAAAAATAAATAGACTGGGGAGCCCAGCCAGCAGCACTTTCCAGCGCAGCTTATCCTTGTTTCCCCTCTGATTCATCCAAGGTCGGCTTATGCACCCAGCATTCGAGACATTGACTTCAGAGTACTCCTGCGATTTCCACAGAAAGTCAAGAACCAAGGAACCACTGACTTCCTGCCTGTCAAGCCCAGATATCAGTGGGAATGGCACAGTTGTCACCAGTGAGTGTTCTCCAGCCAAAAAGTCAAAGTAAAAATACCTTTGTTATGTTGTTGGGATCATTATAGCAAGCCAAGAAAACACCACCACACCTTGAGAAAAATCAAGTGTGAGGGTTTTTTAATATATATATATATATATATATATATATATATATATATATATATATATATATATATATATATATATATATACTCATTCTATTTTACACTCTTAGGCATTACCACAGTATGGATGCTTTCAGTTTCTTTTTTTTTTATTATTATTTATATTTAATTTTTTTTTCAAAATGAAGACAAAGACAATAAATTAAAAAAAAACCCAAAGGTTAACAACACCACATTTCACATAATCAAAAAAAAAAAGAAAAGAAAAAGAGACATTACAATAATAATAAAAAAAATAAAATAAAAAAAAGACAAGAGGGTGGGGGGAAGGGTTGGTACAGATAAACTTTAAGAATGATGGTGAGGTTTTTTTAATACATAATGGATGCTTTCAGTTTTTTTTTTTTTTTTTATTATTTATTTTTTTTTTTTTTCAAAATGAAGACAAAGACAATAAATAAAAAAAGAAAACCAAAGGTTAACAACACCACATTTCACATAATCAAAAAAAAAAAGAGACATTACAATAACAATAAAAAAAATTAAATAAAAAAAGACAAGAGGGTGGGGGGAAGGGTATATATATATATATATATATATATATATATATATATATATATATATATATATACTCATTCTATTTTACACTCTTAGGCATTACCACAGTATGGATGCTTTCAGTTTTTTTTTTTATTATTATTTATAATTTTTTATTTTTCAAAATGAAGACAAAGACAAAAAAAAAACAAAAAAAAAACAAAGGTTAACAACACCACATTTCACATAATCAAAAAAAAAGAGACATTACAATAACAATAAAAAAAAATAAAAAAAAGACAAGAGGGTGGGGGGAAGGGTTGGTACAGATAAACTTTAAGAATGATGGTGAGGGTTTTTTTTATATATATATATACTCATTCTATTTTACACTCTTAGGCATTACCACAGTATGGATGCTTTCAGTAATTACGACCTGCTGGACATTGCTACGGGGCGTAAAGTGGCTGAAGGACACAAGGCCAGTTTCTGTCTGGAGGACACTGGCTGTGACCCCGGATTCAGGCGGCGGTACGCCTGCACCGCTCATACACAGGTGATATAGACTTCTGTTGTTTCTTTCAGGCTGTCACTGAGATCATAACCAGAAACATTACTATTTCAACAAACTATGCCCTCGAGGTAAATGCGTGACATCATTCAGTTGGATAGTTTAAGACATTTCCTACTTATTCAAAAATTTCCTCTCCGCCTGCATGTTTTTGTTTGTCCTGCCATGGATTTAGCCAACTAGACTTTACACTGGCTCTGCTTCTTTCAAACACGCAAGTGTTGTAGATGGTCTTGTTAGTCATCCTGATCCACCTTCTAAAGTAAGAGGTCATTCTTGGCCATCCCATAACTGGTGCTGCTCTCAAACCATTCGTCTCTACCAAGAGTCAAGTGCAAGTTAAAAGTTTGGAAAAGACCCTTCGGGGAGGAAGACGGTTATTGAGGTCACTACTAAAACAAATGAAAGTAAAGGTCAAAGAAGCTGGAGGAAGCTGGAGAACAAGCTCTAGCACAGGGGTCGGCAACCCAAAATGTTGAAAGAGCCATATTGGACCAAAAACACAAAAAACAAATATGTCTGGAGCCGCAAATGAATGAAAATGAAAAGTGTTGTATAAGCCTTAGAATGAAGGCAAATGGCGAAAGGCGAAATGTTGAGAAAAAAGTCGAAATGACGAGAAAAAAGTCGAGATGTCGAGAAAAAAGTCGAAATGACGAGAAAAAAGTCGAAATGACGAGAAAAAAGTCGAAATGTCAAGAAAAAAGTTAAAATTTCGATAAAAAAGTCGAAATGTCGAGGAAATAATCAAATTTCGAGAAAAAAGTAGAAATGTCGAGAAAAAAAGTCGAAATGTCGAGGAAATAATCAAATTTCGAGAAAAAAGTCGAAATGTCGAGAAAAAAAGTCGAAATGTCGAGGAAATAGTCAAAATTTCGAGAAAAAAGTCAAAATGTTGAGAAAAAAGTCAAAATGTTGAGAAAAAAGTTGAAATGTCGAGATTAATCTTGAAGCACAATCTCGAGAAAAAAGTCGAAATATTGAGAAAAAAGTCGAAATGTCGAGAAAAAAGTCAAAATTTCAAGAAAGAAAGAAAAGAAAAAAAAGGAAAAAAAGAAGAAAAAAGAGAAAAAAGGGAAAAAAGAAAAAAGGAAAAAAAAGGAAAAAAAAGGTCAAACATTTTTGAAAAAGCTCCAGGGAGTCACTAGGGCGGCGCTAAAGAGCCGCATGCGGCTCTAGAGCCGCGGGTTACTGACCCCTGCTCTAGCAGAACAACGTAAGAGATGTGTGCAGAAGATCACGGGCTTCAAGCAGAAGCAAGATCAGGTAGATGGAAGTCTGGACAGGTCGATGACCTGAACACATTCTTCAACAGGTTCACTTCAGAAACAAGCTCAGCATCCTCCTCTCCCACCCCGAGCCAAACAGACCTCCCATCCTCCTTTGATACACAGGTGTGGGTGCAGTCAGGTGAAGGTGGAGAGACTGAACCGGCACAAGGCTGCAGGTCCAGAGAAAAGAGATTTTTAATCTCAATGAGTTTTGTTTCCTGGTGAAATAAAGGTTAAATAAAAAAATAAGATGGTCTCAGCCTAAGGCTGGGCGATATGGACCAAAAGTCATATCTCAATATTTTCTAGCTAAATGGCGATACTCGATATATATCGATATTTTTTCTGTGCCATAATTGGGGTTTCCCCCAAAGCATTATAGCATAGCATCTCTGTTAGCTTCATTTTTTTCTGAGGCAAACCCTTAAAAAAACAGTCAGTTTTAAGTCAAAGCCTCGTGCCAAATGTCACACAGGTTCCTTTATTAACAGAGGTCTGCACAATATCAAAATGTATAAAACAAATTAAATAAAAATAAACTGCCTGCATATATAGAATAAAAATGCTTCTTGAATAAAATAAAACAAATATCCCTTTCCTGCATAACAATTAAATTAAAATACACTGTGCAATTAATACAATGTAGACAGTAACAGGCAGACTTTTCCACTGAGGTTGACAGTTGTGCAAATAACAAAACATTTGTGCAAATCTCAAATAAAACATTCAAGTCAATTTGTCACAAAATAAGCTATATCAAAATCATAGATTTTTTTTTTTTTTTTTTTTTTTTTTAATAATCAATATAAACGATATGGTCTCGTACCATATCGCGTTTGAAAATATATCAATATATATCAAAATCTCGATATATCGCCCAGCCCTATCTCAGCCCCAGTTTCCTTAAAGCCTGTGCTTTTACCAGCTATGTGGGATTCTGCAGCACCTCTTCAGACTCAGCCTGAGCCAGGAGAAGGTTCCAGGGCTGTGGAAAACATCCTGCCAATACCAGAAATATGTCATCCATCTTCTCCTAATGAGCATAGATCGGTAACACTAACATCCCACATGATGAAAGTCCTGGAGAGACTTTTCTTGGCCCAACCTAAATAAGCAAAAAAAAGCACCTACCAGTACAATTTATCATTATGGGGTTGGAGTTTAAGATGCCATCATTTTCCTGCTTCCATGAAACCCCAGTCATCCAGACAAAGCAGGCAGCACTGTGAAGATCACGTTCTTCTATTCCTCCAGTACGTTTAACACCATTCAGCCTGCATTACTACATAAGAAACTCCAGAAGGCACAGGTGGACAAGCACCTGGATTACTGAATACCTGACGATCAGACCACAGTTTGTAAATCTGAATGGTTGTATCACGATAATTTCTGTAATTTATCCCAATAATGATAAAAATGACGATAAAAAAAATACCAATTCAACTCCACCTTTGTAACTATAAATCTATCATCACATTCAGTCTTTGGAGCCCCCAAATCACTGCTCTAAAAGAATACTAAATACTACTAAACTACACCAATTAAATTGAATTAATAAAAACCAATTAAATGAGTCCACATGTACTGCAAAACTGGAATGACTCAGATCCGCCATTTCTTTCTTTCTTTCTTTCTTTCTTTCTTTCTTTCTTTCTTTCTTTCTTTCTTTCTTTCTTTCTTTCTTTCTTTCTTTCTTTCTTTCTTTCTTTCTTTCTTTCTTTCTTTCTTTCTTTCTTTCTTTCTTTCTTTCTTTCTTTCTTTCAGGCTCATTTCTTTGTTTGTTTGTTTGTTTCTTTCTTTCTTTCTTTCTTTCTTTCTTTCTTTCTTTCAGGCTCATTTCTTTCTTTCTTTTTGCTTTCTTTCTTTCTGGCTCATTTCTTTCTTTCTTTCTTTCTTTCTTTCTTTCTTTCTTTCTTTCTTTCTTTCTTTCTTTCTTTCAGGCTCATTTCTTTCTTTCTTTTTGCTTTCTTTCTTTCTGGCTCATTTCTTTCTTTCTTTCTTTCTTTCTTTCTTTCTTTCTTTCTTTCTTTCTTTCTTTCTTTCTTTCTTTCTTTCTTTCTTTCTTTCTGGCTCATTTCTTTCTTTCTTTCTTTCAGGCTCATTTCTTTCTTTCTTTTGTCTTTCTTTCTTTCAGGCTCATTTCTTTCTTTCTTTTTTCTTTCTTTCTTTCTTTCTTTCTTTCTTTCTTTCTTTCTTTCTTTCTTTCTTTCTTTCTTTCTTTCTTTCTTTCTTTCTTTCTTTCTTTCTGGCCCCTTCCTTCCTTCCTTCCTTCCTTCCTTCCTTCCTTCCTTCCTTCCTTCCTTCCTTCCTTCCTTCCTTCCTTCCTTCCTTCCTTCCTTCCTTCCTTCCTTCCTTCCTTCCTTCCTTCCTTCCTTCCCGTACGTTGTGCGTGGATTTAACGCAGAACCATAAATCAGTTTTACACAAAAACGTCATCAACTGGAATTTATCGTTTTTACCTCGAGATGACAAATTCTTACCGTGGGGAATTCTTTTGACGGTATATCGTGAACGGTAAAATATCGCCCATTCCTACTGAGCAGATTGTGTGTCATCTGCAGAAATACTCAGATGACTCTGCAGTTGTGCGGTGTATCAGTGATGGAGAAGAGGCTGAGTACAGATAACTGTTGGATTATTTTGTGGCATGAGTATGAACAGGACAAAGAAGATGAGTGTGGGTTTTAGGAGAGCCAGGATTAGGTGGAGGTGGTGGAGGTGTATAAATACCTTAGTGTTTACCTGGAAAACAGACTGGACTCCTAATGCAACACTGATGCTGTTTATAAGAAAGGATAGAGCGGACTTTACTTCTTGAGGAAGCTAAAATCTTTCAGTATTTGCAGCTTCATGTTTTATATCTTCTATAAATCTGTCGTTGAGAGTTCAATCACATCTGCAGTCGTTTTGTGGGAGCAGCATCAGAGCCAGTGACTTAAAGAAACTACATTAAAAACAAACTGAAAAAGAAGGCTGGTGTTGTTCTTGAGCCTCTGGAGCTGTGCAAAGGAGGACACGATAAAATGAAAGAGATCATCGACAACCTAGAGCATCCTCTTCACAACACAGATCGGTAAAGGAGACCCTTCCTGCCCACAGCAATAAACCTCTGACTTAAATCATGAAAACTACTTATTTACTTATTTATTTATTTAAAGGTTTAGTTACCAGGGACAATGCACATTAATAATACATTTAAACAAATGTAAAATATGTCAGAATTAGCCAAAAAGGCTATTTTGCATCTGCTGTCCCTACTGCACAATTAATTACCCTTCAGGGATTAATAAAGTACCGTATTTTCTGGACTATGAGACGCACCTGCATATAAGCCGCATCCGCTCTATTTTTTTTTTTAAATAATTAAAAAAAGATATACAAGCCGCATCCGCTCTATTAAAAAAAAAAAAAGATATGCAAGCTGCAGATATTTATGTTGTTAGATTAGATATTTATTACATGTACAGAAGGATTTTGAACTGTAAATGATGTACATGTTACACGGCAGCAACTTTACTGATTAAAACGGGACAGAACCAAGAGAAAATAACCGGTATTTATTTATCTATTTATCTGTTTGAAATCTGCTTCTACTTCTATCTGCTAAAGAAGAAGTAGTGTATTCTTCTTTGCATTTATTTTGTCTTAGTTTTGATTCTAATTCCGGTTAGAGCACCCCGAGCGGTGGAAGAAAAATCCACAGAATAGCCGCACCTTTGTATAAGCCGAATGGTTCAAAACCTATGAAAAAAGTAACGGCTTATAGTCCAGAAAATACGGTATTTTAAACATTTTAAATGCATACCCATTCTATTTGAAAGACCAAGTTTTGACTGAGTGATAGTTCTGCAGTCAAAACGGAAGAGCAGCTCCATGTTGCATAGTCACCAAAGCTGCTCAAGTCCTCCAGATCACTTATTTAGAAATATTTGTTCTCGCTAAAACGCTGGCTTACAGCAGTGAAACATTTAAAATGAATACAATCAAGTAATCACAGGTCTGGAATCACAGCTTTAAGAAACATTGAGTTTGGGGTGTGATTTCAGGGACTGAGTCCAGGATGCTACGACACTTATGCTGCCAACATCGACTGTCAGTGGATCGACATCACTGACGTGCCTCCAGGAAACTACATCTTGAAGGTAACACACGTTACATAAGTTAAGATCTGTACGGTTAATCTGTGTCTGGATGTCATTTATTCAGCAAGACTGAACTGTCTTGCTGTTTTTCAGGTTATGGTGAATCCAAATTTCCACGTCGTGGAGTCAGACTTCAGCAACAACGCTGTGAGATGTGACCTCACATACACGGGGGTTTATGTTCAGACACGCAACTGTCGAATAACGAGGTAAGAGTGTTAGTGAAAAGTGAGGAGGGCACGTGCTAAAGTTTTTATTTTCAATGAAAATAAGGGGCATCTCCTGCATACTTTTGATGTAAAAGATGCCACTTGCGTCCGTGTGTGTGATTGTTTAAAATCAGACTAAAACCATCTGATTGTTTTGGCCTTATAAGTATAGGGCAGGGGTCGGCAACCCAAAATGTTGGAAGATCCATATTGGACCAAAAACACAAAAAACAAGCCGCAAAAAAAGAAGTCTTAGAATGAAGGCAACACATGCTGAGTGTATCTATATTAGTAATAACTGGGGGAAGATTGTTTTTTTTCATTATGCACTTCGAGAAAAAAGTCGAAATGTTGAGAAAAAAGTCGAAATGTTGAGAAAAAAGTCGAAATGTCGAGAAAAAAGTCGTAATGTCGAGAAAAAAGTCAACATTTCGTGAGAAAAGTCAATGTCGAGAAAAAAGTCAAAATGTCGAGATTAATGTTGAAGTACAATCGTGAGAAAAAAGTCGAAATGTTGAGGAAAAAGTCAAAATGTTGAGAAAAAAGTCAAAATTTCGAGAGTAAAAAGGAAAGGAAAAAGGAAGGAAAAAGAGGAAAAAAAGAAAAAAAAGAAGAAAAAAAGGAAAAAAATTGTCAAACATTTTTGAAAAAGCTCAAAGAGCCACTAGGGCGGCGCTAAAGAGCTCTAGAGCCGCGGGTTGCCGACCCCTGGTATAGGGCAAAACCACCTCAGACAAACAACATATTATATTTTTTTAAATTATATTTTTAACTTTGTCCTTATTCATTTAACAAGAATGAGAACAAGAACAAGAAAAATGATGTGGAAAATGTTTTCATTGCATTTAAGAGCATAAGAAGCATCCATGTGCTGCTGATCATCACCCCTTTATGAATTAATCATCACCTGGTTTTCAGAGCTCTACAAAATCCGACTGCTGGTTGTTAAGACATAAACAGTGGTTTTAGAGAAGCAACTGTGGCTCCAAAGCAATCTGAAAGGGTTATAAAAGTATTTCCAAACAATTTGGAGCTCAACTTTATGGAGTGAGGAAGATTATTAACAAGTGGAAAACATTCAAGACATTTGTCAATCTCCCCAGGAGTGAATTTATATCACAGTTAGACCCTTAAATGCTCTAAGGTACCTGTCACACTCCACAAGCCTCACTACAGTAATTGTGTTAAATGTTTTACTCCAGAACAGCCAAATAACGTTAAGACTGATGAAGAACAGTTTCTTGGAAAGGGTTGTCGGGAGGAAGCCTTTTCAGACTATAAAGAACGAGGAAGCACAGCTGAGGTTTTCAAACTGCAGCCAAATAAAGATGAAGACTTCTGGAAAAATTTCCCGTGAGCAGACCAGAACAAAGTGAACTCGTTTGGCCTCAATATTTCTAATGTCATATTTGGTGAACACTAAAGACATTTCAGCAGAAGCATATATTCCTACAATTAAACACGGTGGTGAGGGGGGATGATTTGAGGTTTTTGTGCAAAGTCCCAAAGTCCTGTGGCGACTTGTCAGTTTTTAAAGCACAAGTTTGTTAATTAAAATGTTAAATCTTGAAGAAAACATTTCACACAAGAACAATCTTGGGGCAAATGTGAGGTAAACACCAGTGAATTTACATCAGAACAGCTTCACAAGAAAAATCAATTAGTTTAAGAAAATGTAAAAAATGTTTTAAAAAATTTAAAAAATTTAAAAATGTAAAAACTTTTGTTAAGAAAATAATGTCAGTGTGGGGAAAAATATATATAGATTGGAAAAAAATCTAGTTTGTTTTTTACAATCAGTTTATTTTCATTGCATTTTTTTTTGCCAAAATTGGTTAGTTTGGTTAAGTTAAAAAAAAAACAGGACTGCTGAAATATCCTCAAATCAAACATTTCTTTAAGCGCCAACATAAAATACAATTGCAATGATAAAAAGGAACTCTGATGGGAGTTTAGAGATTCTGCTTCAAGCATCTTTTAGTGTTCATACTGGACTTCTGTTTGTTCATATTTCTGTGTTTATTTTCAGGGGTTGAAATCTTCATTTCTCCTCATCATCTGCAGGCTTTCCACAGCCAAACAACCAACAAATACAGATCTGACATGGTAACGTTTGTATTAACAGTGAAATCCCTTCCGTCTAGAGTTGCATTTATTTGTAATTAATACAAAACAATAACTGAGTGACTTGGTTATGTACGTCTGCAAGTCTGCTATGATTCATTACAAACCATTTGGAAATACAAGTGCTGTCGACTTTGTTTCTTGAGTGTCGAGTAATTGCTTTAAACGTACGGTTTGTTGCCATTGCCATGACTTGTATACTCCTGATCACCGTAATGTTTGTGCCATTACTTATTACACTTTTATGTAAAGGGCAAGATATTCTATATTTTTCAGATTGCCAACAAATTTTGTGTAAGCACTAAAACCAACACATCATTTTGGTATGAAACATTTTGGATAAAAACAATAAAGTGTGAAGCCTAACTGTTCATTTTCCATGTTCATTTTAAATTTTGATTTAAACCTACGTGGATGGGAATTGTCCAGTGGATATTGTGTAGTCCAAACCTATCATTCGCAAAATATAACCTTATAAAACTTAAACTTGGTACGTTAAACTAAACGCGGATGTGCTTAAAAGCAAACATTTGGGTTCATGGGGTGATTCCCAGCTTAGAAACTCCAGCATAACTCAGCCCTGTCCTCTTAAAATGTTTGATCAATTAACATTTGTTAATATTTGAAGAATACTCTGGAGTTATCTGGCATCCCCATTTTAATCTCCACTGAATTTCTCATGATGCTGCGTTTTTTTGTATCTCAGAAGTGGCTAGCGTAAAGCTGCAACAACAGCTTTGATGAAGATAATTATCCTGTGATAGAGGAGAAGTGGAGTGAAGTTGGCAGGAGGGACTTACTCCACCACTTGCAACGTGTTGCTATCAATAAACGGTGTAAAGGAATGCCTGAAAAGAGTACTTTTGTGCTACCTAACTGTAGTATTTTGACAAATGAAGGTCAGGCGTATTTTACTTTGAATACAGACTGATCTTACAATTTCTTCATTCACTGTGCAAAATGAAAAAGGCAGTTTATTTTGAAACTCTTTGGTGGTTATATTAAACTATGTTAATGTGTGGTCGTACGTTACTGAGTTAATGGAATTTTAATATTAATATTGCTAAAACACTGTTGAAATACGTAATACATGCTTTACTTCATCAATACTAAGGAGTTTTTTTTGTTTGTTATTATTATATATAGGAAAAGTTTTCTGAAATGGCAAAATATGAATATCGATTTTTCAGTTGATTTCCATGATTTGTAATGCATATTTTTACGACGGAGTATTAGGGCCAAACTAAGATAAAACAGAATTGCAAATTACGAGAATAAAGTCGTAAAATTACGAGAATAAAGTCAAAACCTAATGTTGCGAGAATAAAGTTGTAATATTATGAGAATAAAGTCGTAATATTACGAGAATAAAGTCATAGCCTAATGTTGCGAGAATATAGTCGTAATATTATGAGAATAAAGTTGTAATATTACGAGAATAAAGTCATAATAATATGAGTATAAAGTTGTAACATTACGAGAATAAAGTCGTAATATTTTGAGAATAAAGTCGTAATATTACGAGAATAAAGTCGTAATATTACGAGAATAAAGTCGTAATATTAGTTACGATAATAAAGTCGTAATATTAGTTACGAGAATAAAGTCGTAATATTACGAGAATAAAGTCGTAAAATTTTGAGAATAAAGTCATAATATTACAAGAATAAAGTCGTAATATTAAATATATTATAAATATATAAATATAACTTCACAAGATGGTCAATATTCAACATTTTAACACACTCTTCCTGTTAGAGTTCTCATAAATTACCACTTTATTCTTGTAATATTATGACTTTATTCTCATAAATTACGTCTTTATTCTCGTAATGTTACGACTTTATTCTCGTAATATTACGACTTTATTTTCGCAACATTATGACTTTATTCTCTTAATTTTACGACTTTATTTTCGTAATTTCCAATTTTTTTTTGTCTTAGTTTGGCCCTAATACTCCGTATATTTTGCACCTGAAACACATGTAAATGGTTTGGTGAGTCCAATAATGAAGGGAGTCACTAAAAACAACTATATAGACACCCCCCTTCAATTTTCTGACGTTTGCAATAGCTTGCCTTAAAAAATCAGAAGGTAAAACAGTGTTATCAACAGAAATCTGCTTTTTGGCCGTATCTCAGAAATCCTGAATAGCTTGTTCATTATCACTATGCAGGATAAGATCAGTTTTTGTCCTATTCCTGGGGAACAAATGGGGCTTTACTTTGAGGGGTGTGATGGAGCAGGCTGTGGCCTCAGAGACAAACAGGCCTGCAGGCGGAAGCTGGTGGCATGTTTGCTGACAGACCTCTGTGAAGACACAGCCGGCAGGATCTTGGACATCTCTGCCACATCTGCTAAAATAGGTCCAGAGAGTAATGAATGGAGGCCTTTTCTTACTCTACCCTTTGCTGCGTGTTCAAAAAAAAACAAAAAACGGTCTCTCAGCTGCTTGAAAAAGACTTGTTCATGTCTCAGAATTTATATAATCATGCTTTGATCCGCAATCATCGGGGATTGTCTTCAATACACACTCTGTCAACACTGGAATATTTTGTCTGTATTGAAGGATTGACAAAAGCTGCCAGAAAACATCTTTAGGGATTCAAAATGGGTTTATTTGCACAAAGTTTCAAATAGCAAATGATTGTCTGGGGAAGTTCTGAACCAGGGTGGATCATGTTGACTCTGTAGTCAATACTGTTTCACCTTCTTTAAAGATTTTACCTTGAACTGAATCAGTGTAACAAAAAGAAAGAAATGTATGTAATTGATGTGGTTTCGAAATGATGTAGTGGAAAACACGCCCCAGACAATATACCTGCTGTTAAATGCACAGATGTTCGTTGTTTATAAAAAAGAAGAGCTCAGTCTCATCTTTTAAGAAAAACACACAAAAAAAAAAACATTTGACGCCAGGAGATTAAGCACAATTTAAAAGGTTTAGATTTACCAAGGTGCCGTCTTGCCAGAACAGCTTGTGTATGTTATTGAAAATGTCTGGAAAATTCCCCCAACTCCCATTTAACCGACATCATTTGTCTGTCTAGGAGTCCTGGAGATAATATTTACAGGCAGCGATAATTTCTGCAGAGGTTTTCTGTATTGGAGGGTAACAGTCTAGATCAGAGAAAAACAAATAAGATCCCTTTGTCATGCTAAGAGCTCTGCAAGGTTGTATGAGGGGGCAAAAGTGCCTTGGTCTAAAACTAACACTGCCTACATATCACTCACTATCTCATTAATATACAATATCATCAAGCAGATGTTGAAAATATTGTACTACAATACAAATATATCTTAGATTGCTTGTGGCATTGAAGGCTGATGTACTTGCCAACACCATGTACTTTGAAGAAGAAAAAAATTCTCTTCTGGTGGAAGAAAAGGTGGAGCGAAATCAAAAGACAAAGTCAAACTTCAAGCCTGAGCTCCAGAATAGCATGTGGTGCATATTTCACTGACAAAGTAGCATCATCTGTTCTGTGCTAGCGATAGACCTGCCAATTAGAGAAAAAGAGCTGTCCCAAATCTGTTCATCTGCACACGGACATGAAAGGACTGCAAAAGTGAACATGTGCCATGTAGTTTAGGTCATTCACAAACGTCTAACATCAGGCTAAACTCTTTAAATTTTACCTCATGTGATTGAATCGATGCCATCTATCTATTAGCTGTCCACGTTTCCACCACAGTTCGGCTGTACGGAGTTCACTGAGATTAGCACTGCAGTTGCACTTTCCTCGGCACCCCAAGAGACCACATTCAGTGTGAAAAGTGCCATTAATGGGCAGGACACGATTAAAAGACTTGTCATTTACATCACCAAGAAAATGGAAATAAATCTGTTCCAGAATTTCATTTATTAGAAACAGCAACGATCAATGCTGCTGTTACCACTGTATGATTTGGACATGCAACTGTGATGCAAGTAACTGCACTCATAGGCCTACGGCAAGTTACACGATATGGCACACCAGCAGCTTTATCTGTAGTCAAAATACTCCGCCTAAAAATAACTTAAGAAAGTGTATAAAGTGTTAATGATGTAACATTAATATGTGTATTAGCCTCGCCCTTTGGAGACCATAAGCAGTTTTTGAGGGCATCCTTTGTAGAGATTTATAGAGATTATGTTGGTGACTGGTATGAGCTCAATGAAATAAAATTACAATGAAATTGGTACAATATGGAACATGAAAATGTAAAAAGAAATATTCAGTGATTCTTCCACTTACCTTGATTCTTTTTCCTCAACACATTATTAATTAACCCAAGAAAATGAAGGCTGTGTTTTAGCTAATTCTTTTAATTTGTTAATATGCATCAACTTCTGCTTTAAAGGCCTGTAAAACGTTCCAAAAGCATTTGGATAAGGGTCATTTAGGGCTAATTAAGAACTAAACAACAATATTAGTAATTTAAAGAAAAAAGAGTCAGTTTTGCAAGTGTGTTGTACAACGGCTTGCAATTAATTTTAAAAGATTGTTGCCTGTGGCAGAAAGACTGATTCTGTGAGTAAAGTTTATATGACACACAATGTTGAATGTCAAAATAAATACCAGTATCAGGCAAATTAAAGCAAAGACAAAATAATGAGCTTTTTTTCCCATCATTTGGTTTAAAATATTTTGATTTTTTTCCTGTTTACCTGTTGAATAAAGCTTTACTTTTTTTTCCTCATTCTCATTGTAATTGAAAGTGACACAGTTACACGGTATCCCGCAGACCCAAAGGTAAACCTGATCCTGTTCAACTCAATGAGATAATTAGATGTCAGATCCATTTGTCAGGACACAAACGGCGGGCCCCTGTTTGGACGCCATTTTAAACATGCCATGCTGTAGAGAAGACAGTAACTGTTTACACAGCTGTAGAGTTTCCCTCCAACATCTGGACGGTTTCTCGTTAGCCCTATAAAAGCACAGAAGAGCAATGACAAAGCCAAAGAAAAAAAATGCAGGCTGGCACTTTTCATTCGCCCTCAGAACAAGGAAAACGCTGTCTATGCCATGTGCCAGCAGTGTACAGTGAATGGTAAGAAGAAACATTTTCCGGGTGCATCTGCACGTTGGTGAACAGTGTTAGTGGAGAGGTTACTGAGGGCAGCGACTGGTATTTGCAGGTCGTGTTTCAACAAAGCTGGTCCATGTGAGAGCCGGCAGACATGTAACGGGGGAACGTGCGCAGCGTAAAGAGAGCATCTTGGCAGGTTGCTTTAGGCACAGAGCAGAGAAATTCCTCAGCCATACTGTCATCCTGTCGAGAGTAAGGACGTAGACGGGGTCAACAGAAGACCACTGAGGGCAGCCACGACGTGCCACTTCCTCACCCTACACAACCAGGAGAAATGCTGTCAGAAATGAGGCCAGTGAACACTACATCAAGCTCGAAGACAAAACAGAGTCATGTTTGAGTGGAACCGATGATGAATCCTGCTTTTCTTTTCAAGCTGGGTGGTATTGTACTGGAACCTGGGTGGCATTTGGAAGAAGGCTTCAAAGGATTTGTTTTTGTCAATCCTCTGCACTGTCTCCTAGCACTTCATATATTGCCTTAAACCCTTTTCAGGTGTTTTCTCTGAAGCAATTTGTTTAAATGCAATGCTCAAAGTCAGCTTTGTTGTCAATTTCTGTTGTATGCACCAGTGATGCACAAGAATAAGAAAAAAATCTCCAACCCTCCCTCTCCAATACGATAATATCATTGATAGTGGGTTGTGATAAGGGCAGTGCATAACATGAGTTGCACAGGGGTCTTTGTTGGTTTTCTTCTGGTATTCAGACTTCTTCTCAATCGAAAAAACATGCATGTCGTGTTTCTCAATTGCCCATTAAACTGAGTCTGAGCGTGCATGGTTGCTAGTTTGTCTGCGCGTGGCCCTTCAATGAACTCATGACCTAACAGCGTACTCCGCTCAATTGGGTCTGAGTAGGATTAAAGCAACCATAGAAAATACATGAATAAAAGAGAAGATTTTCTATGATAAGGCGTGACAGAAGCCATGCCAAACCGTTTTTATTTTTGGTGTCAAGGTTTAAGTAGCAGCAGAAAATCTGCTTTTGAATTAAATCAAAGTCACACCAAAGGCCTCTCACTTCTGTGGTAATTCTGCTGCAGTTCTCTACAGCTCATACCTGCCAAGACTTCCCTTTCCCCTTTATTTCTTCTGCATCTGGTGGTTAATTCACTGTGCCCACATTTTAGTTTTTGCCTCTCTGTGGTAACTCACATAATTTCCACAGGCGTCAAGCATATTTCTTGTAAGTTTTGTAAGTCAAACACAAGTAAGAGCTTGTCCTGTTGTGTGCCTTGTTTCATTTTGCTTCTTCTCCTCAATGCACACCTCTTTTCAGACACTGATTGTCATAACTCTGTGATGTTAGGCCAATGTTTTGTTTTTTGCTCTGTATACCAGCAATTCTTTGGAAAATTCATGTTTCAAACTGAATTTTCTGTTTTGCCAGACTTTTTTTTTTTTTTTTTAGTCCTTAAACTATAACCTTTTGTTCTTCCCCTGGCTGCCTCCTGCCTGTGAGTCTGCATTTGGGTCCTCTACCTCACACAACTGTGATATAAGGAGCTGTTTTGGCTGTGTGTATCCAGTTGGAACCTTACAATGAAAACTGTAATGGCTACACCACGCAAGGCCTGCAAAGGTCTGTCTGCCTACAGCAATACATTTATCATGTGATACATATGGCCCCAAAAACTATTTTTTTCCCCCCATTTTTTCCATTATCATTGGGAAAAAGCAGCTTCAATAAAAATGGATAGAGGAGTGCCAGGAGTAATGTTTAATATCTATTGTTCAGTATCTCATCCTGACATCCTTGCTCTTTAAGGAGTCTGGTTGGATCTATTAGCACCTAGCTGTTGGAGCTGCCCTTGAGGAACTGATTGCACTTGTTGAGTGTTGTATTTTTCTGTCCAGAGCCTAAACAGACCAGGAAACTAATACTCCTGCAGTGGACAAACATTGAACACATGTAAGCTCAAAGAAATCCTACGTATTGTTAGTTGGATGAGACAAAGGAAAGCTCTTAATAAGTGCTGTTCTTGGTTTGAATTTCTGTCTGACATTCTAGGCTTACTTACGTATTTACAAAACACCACAGCCAACAGCCCAGACGATATGTCATCTTTCTGACAAGATTCAGACATGGTGAGCACAAAGGCTCAGATTTGGACAGCAGGCCAAGACTTGACCTTTCTCTAAACTCAAAAGGCTTTAGGAGCTGCAGAATTTATATGAGATCCAGGTTTTGCAGCCTTTACTTGTTTGAAGACTGATAGTCGTCTTCGGATTACAATTTGACATTGTTATAGCAAACTGAGCTCATCGTATCCTCAGATATTTGTTTTGAAAGCAAGACTGATTTCATGACTGTATAAATGGAAAAGTATTAAAAAATTTATGAGACTGTGCAGAAGTCTTAGGCACCCCTTATCTTGTGGCTTCAGTAATGTTTAAGTGAAAATCCATTTTTATTTTTCAAACCCTTTATCCCAACAAACACAGAAAATTAGGTTAGTCTATATTGGTTGTGTAGTCTGGACATAATGCTTTTTCATGTTATTGTTTTAACTGAATTAATCATCCTTTCACAGGCAGAACCGTATCGGGGTTACTACAGTAATGTTTCCCAGTTTGGATCCAGGCTGAGGTGTTTCTATTTCCCTTTTTTGAGGTCTCCCAGTGGTTACAAGGGTTTTCTCGGCTAATCATGGTTAAAAAAAAAAAAAAAAACCCACATAAGTTCATTCATTCATTCAATTTTATTTATATAGCGCCTATTAGAACACAAGTTGTCTGTAGGCGCTTTCCAGAGACCCAGAACATGACCCCCGAGCAATTATTTCATAAACAATGGCAGGTAAAAACTCCACTAGTGGGAGAAAAGCCTTAAGCCAAATAGTGGTAAGGAAAAACTCCCCTTTAGGAGGGAATAAACCTTGAGCAGGACCTGGATCATAAGGGGGGACCCTCCTGCTGAAGGCCAGCTGGGCAGAGCAGGAAAAGGAAGACAGGAAAGAGGGAATGAAGAACAGAGAGAGATATATTGTCAAAGACAAGACATATTAGTATTAACGATCAGTTAATTGGAGAACTGAGAGTTGTACGTACATATTACTGATACATGGTTAGGTGGTGTACTACAGGGAGCAGGCACTGAGGTGGTCAGAGGACCAGACTGCAGGTCAGCATGCAGCTCTGGAAGTTCTGACCTGCAAACATGTACAGAAGAGGAAAAGCGGGGACAGACCAGCATAGCAAACTACCGGAACAATGGAGAACAATTATGGTTATGAGATACTTCTTATTAATAACTGTGGATTGAGCTAAAAGTGGACCTATTATGAAAAACACGTTTTTTTTTATGTTTTAACATATATAAAGTGGTCTCCCCTCACCCTGCCAACTCAGAGAAGGAGGAAAGCAACCAAATTCTGCAGTGTCTGTACAGCCGCAAAATTGGCCCGTCTCCAATAATATCTGGCCCGCCAGATGACATTTTTTATTTTTTTTTATTATTATTTACTATCACAAAAACGACAATTTCATAGAGAATTCAAAGCCTTTATTTAGAAAAGATAAAATAAAATAAAAGTAGAAACTTCATGATTCCGGACGCACACAATTCTGTATAGTTCCCTGTCACCTGTAGCATAGGGGGGCCTTAA
Source organism: Cololabis saira (assembly GCF_033807715.1). Lineage (NCBI taxonomy): Eukaryota > Metazoa > Chordata > Actinopteri > Beloniformes > Belonidae > Cololabis > Cololabis saira. The sequence goes on along the minus strand of NC_084596.1, from coordinate 12,026,368 downwards.
TTAGAGGTGCACACAAATATTCAGGAGTGACGTAGGCACAGACTCCCGGCAAAACTCCTGAAGCTGTTGAAATGGTAAGACGTAACTTACCTTGAGTTTTGCTGTTGGTCTTTTAAATGGTAAAACGTCCATTATATGTGTAAAAATACATCGGAAAATCCGCCTCATTTGCATATCCTCTCACTGGCTTCAGGAGACACAGAGAGCTGCTGCTCCGTGTGCACGTAGCCTACTGACTGTCCCCTGTGCTACTGTTCATAGGTGCGTCATGGGTTTTTCATGTGTTTAATGTCATTCTGTGTATTTTAAAGAAGGACTGCATTTGTTAGTAGCTTGACAGAAAATATTATTATCACCAAGTTACTTATAAGCAGTTTCATAACGCAGCCACAGAGTAGCGCTAAAGCAGTAATAACACACTAATAACAGTCTGTAGCAAATTCAAGTTACTTTATTTAAACTAATGACTTTCTTAAATTACTTTTTTGTACAAGATATAATAGTAAAATTATACTAGTAGGCTATAGATAAGGGGAAAAAAGTTTTGTTTAGTAGAGAAAAAAAACATGTTTCGCTTGATTGATGTGATGTTCTGGCCCACCATTCAGTTGCTCTGAAAAAATTTGGCCCAAGGCCAAACTTACTTGCCGACCCCTGCTCTAGGAACTACGAGTAAACCTGCCCTCTGAGAACAGAGAGCTCTGTTAGGAACGTAAGGTACTATCAGGTCTTACAAATATCGCAGAGCTATGCCGTTTTGGGCTTCTTACGCAGGTAATGAAATTTGGAATTGGATTCTGATTTTAAGGGGAGCCAATAAAGTGAGGCTAACACTGGAGAGACGTGGTCTCTCTTGCTGATTCTTGCCAACACCAACTCTGCTGCATTTTGGATCAGCTGGAGGCCATTCAGAGGATTACTTGGGCACCCTGTGAATAATACACTTAGTGCTGGGCGGTATGACCAAAAATTTATATCACGGTATTTTTCAAAATTATATCGGTTTCACGGTATATCACGGTATTTTTTTTTTTTTCATGCACAACTGGGTGTTAACCACATTTTCTAATGATTTGGAAAGGAATTGCTGCAGTAAATTGGCTTAGAATGGCCTATTTTACTGTCATGAGGAGGAAATATTGTAGAAAAACATTAATGTCCACACTAGTATAAATACAGGTTTGCATGGCCTCACAAAATGATGCCGTTTACAATGATTGTGATTATGATTCTAATGAAGTGAGAGAATCAGTCAGACAACACTTAAAGACTTTAAGTGTTGTCTGACTGATCTTTTACAAAATTACAAGGTATAAAATATTTATTGAACATAAAAAACTGAACATTTTTTAATTTCCCAGCATTATGTTGTTTTGGTTCCACCTCCTGGTGAATGTTAGGTGAAATTCTTATGTGGTTAGTTTTTGGTTGGCCAACGATTTATGTTTGTGGTGCGCAACTGTTACGGGAGCGGCCAGTCTATTTCCTTATATTACAACGCCGTTATTAATTTTTTTTTTTTTTCCACTTATTCCACCGAACACCGAAAGTGTTTTTTTTGCCATTTTCGGCCGAACAATTTCGGTTACCGAACAATCGGTGCATGACTACTGCTAAACAGTCCCCTCACAAACAGTGTCCAGCGGCGCTTAATGTCCCTAAGACATGCCTTTAAGTTTAGTTTGATTAACGGTTCTGTTTCATTTGGCTTCATAGACAACTACAGTTCCATATCATCAGGATAGAAAATTGATGCTGTGGTTCTGGATAACACTTCCCAATGGCTGCATGTATAAACTGAACAAGTTTGGCCCAAGCACTGAACCCTGTGGGACACCGTAGCAGACCCTTGTCTGTACATAGGGAAACCTCATGAACATGAACAAACTGGAATCTGTCAGATAGATATGATTTAAACCAACCTAGAGCTGTCCCTTTAATCCCAACAACATGCTCTAACATGTGCAATAAAATGCTGATCTACCGTATCAAAAGCAGCACTGAGGTCCAGTAGAACTAGTATGGACACTAATCCCTTATTTGAGGCAATAAGAAGGTCATTCGGGACTCAAACCAGTGCTGCTTCTGTGGTATGATGGATTCTAAACCCTGACTGAAAACTTCAAATGGATAATTTTTATAAAAATGGTCACATAACTGGCTTGAAACCATCTTTTCCAGAATTTCAGATATAAATGGAGGGTTGGAAATTGTCTATAATTAGCTAAAATGTCTGGGTCAAAAGAGGGTTTTTTAAGTAAAGTTTTAATTACTGCAACTTTAAAAACCTGTGCCACACATCCTAGATTTAGGGATAAGTTTATCTAGTCCAGTATTGTCGTACCAATATGAGTAGAAACATTTTTGAGTAGTCGAGTTGGGATGGGGTCTTAGACACGTGGATGATTTAGCTCTATTGATGACTGAGGTCAACTCAGGGAGGTCCACAAGAACTTTCTGTACTAAACATTTTAACATGGGAGTCAATGGAAATTGTTTTGCATTTGCAGCCAGCCTCTATCCCAGAATTTAGATGGTTGACACTTGGTAGTGGCCAAAAGAACAAAACTCTGGCTAAAGTTACCTTAGGCGAGATTCTTCCCCAAGTTGGCTGGACAGTCCCAGAGAGAAAGGGGGAGATGGACACTTGTTTAAAAAGGATTCAAAAGAAGCAGAGTTGCTGCTCCTCCACACAGAGAAGAGCCAGTAAAAGTGGTTTAGCCATCTGCTTTCACCTGGACATCTGGTTTCTCCAGGACATTTTTGAGCATTTCCAACTGGAAGCCCATCCTGAAGCAGAGCATGCTGGTCTTGGAACGACTCATTCTCCTCCTGATGGATGGATGGATGGATGGATGGATGGATGGATGGATGGATGGATGGATGGATGGATGGATGGATGGATGGATGGATGGATGGATGGATGGATGGATGGATGGATGGTAGGGATGGATGGATGGATGGATGGATGGATGGATGGATGGATGGATGGATGGATGGATGGATGGATGGATGGATGGATGGAAGATGGATGGATGGATGGAAGATGGATGGATGGATGGATGGATGGATGGATGGATGGAAGATGGATGGATGGATGGATGGAAGATGGATGGATGGATGGATGGATGGATGGATGGAAGATGGATGGATGGATGGATGGATGGACAGATATATGGATGGATGGATGGAAGATGGATGGATGGATGGATGGGTGGATGGATGGAAGATGGATGGATGGATGGATGGATGGATGGAAGATGGATGGATGGATGGATGGATGGACAGATATATGGATGGATGGATGGAAGATGGATGGATGGATGGATGGATGGATGGAAGATGGATTGATGGATGGATGGATGGATGGATGGATGGATGGATGGATGGATGGATGGATGGAAGATGGATTGATGGATGGATGGATGGATGGATGGATGGATGGATGGAAGATGGATGGATGGATGGATGGAAGATGGATGGATGGATGGATGGATGGATGGATGGATGGATGGATGGAAGATGGATGGATGGATGGATGGATGGATGGATGGAAGATGGATGGATGGATGGATGGATGGACAGATATATGGATGGATGGATGGAAGATGGATGGATGGATGGATGGATGGATGGAAGATGGATTGATGGATGGATGGATGGATGGATGGATGGATGGATGGATGGATGGATGGATGGATGGATGGAAGATGGATGGATGGATGGATGGATGGATGGAAGATGGATGGATGGATGGATGGATGGACAGATATATGGATGGATGGATGGATGGAAGATGGATGGATGGATGGATGGATGGATGGAAGATGGATTGATGGATGGATGGATGGATGGATGGATGGATGGATGGATGGATGGATGGAAGATGGATTGATGGATGGATGGATGGATGGATGGATGGATGGAAGATGGATGGATGGATGGATGGAAGATGGATGGATGGATGGATGGATGGATGGATGGATGGAAGGAAGGAAATGGGATGGATGGATGGATGGATGGATGGATGGATGGATGGATGGATGGATGGATGCATGGATGGATGGATGGATGGATGGATGGATGGATGGAGGGATGGAAGGAAGGAAGATGGATGGACGGACAACAAATTGAAAAAAGTTTGAACCTAGTTTAGATTTCCATGACATTTAAGCAAACTAGTGTTTTTAGCTTGATATTTCCCTTGTTTGTTTAGTCAAACATAACATTTCAGAAACCAAGTAACTCGAAAAAAAAGTGTCTTAATTAGAATAATCAACTAAGGCAGCTTTATGGTAATGTTGATCGGTTATCTCATAATACCCTGTTAAGACCGAATGTTTGTTGATCCAGAACATTATTCATTTTGAATGTTGACAAGTATTAATGTCCTCCAGCATGTGACCTCACCCACCATTCTGCAGTACTTAATCAATTTCTACAACACTGCCTCTGAATCATCACTTTAACACAGTTACTCTCACAGGCAGTTAGTCACAAAGTGGCCCGGGAAGTCAACAACAAGTTTCTGTCATCCTTTATCTGTCGCTTTACTGTCAGGCCACAAAGAAATGACAAAAGGCAGGAATGATGCATACGGAAGATGGATTGGTATGGTTTTTTCTAGGGAGGCCGTGTGCTCAAACAGCAACAGAAGCTTGTGAGAAGAGAGTGGTGAAATTCTTAGACAAGATTTAAATAAACAGAGACGCAGACGCTGGCCAGGCTCCACTGGAACACAACAATCACGAGGGGCCACACACTGCCGTCACCTGATAAGGCAGAGAAGCCTTTCAACAACTTCCACAAGCACGCAGTACTTCAAAGAATGCTTTATTAACTTCTCAATCAGGTGTGACAAAATGCAAGTATTATGTCTTTATTTTGTATTCAAACATGAGACATACGACAATCATTGATCCGCCTGTAAAACACCAAGACTGTTTGGTTTGAGAGAGATTTAATGGATTTGGAGTTCAACTCCTCTCTGCCTTTTTTTATGTTCCTGATAAACCTTTTTATATTGCAGAGAGAAAATACATCTGATATGAAACATATCTTGAGAAGATGATATAGATCTTAATATAATACACGCTATGATAGGTAATATCCTACGACGGAGTATTAGGGCCAAACTAAGACAAAAAAAAATTGGAAATTACGAGAATAAAGTCATAATATAATGAGAATAAAGTCGTAAAATTACGAGAATAAAGTCGTAATGTTGCGAGAATAAAGTCGTAATAGAATAAAGTCGTAATATTATGAGAATAAAGTCGTAATATTACGAGAATAAAGTCGTAAAATTACGAGAATAAAGTCGTAACATTACGAGAATAAAGTCGTAATGTTGCGAGAATAAAGTCGTAATATTATGAGAATATAATTCATGAGAACTCACACAGGAAGAGCTTCTTCTCCCTGTGTTAAAATGAGGAATATTGAGCATCTTGTGAAGTTATATTTATATATTTATAATATATTACGACTTTATTCTCGTAATTTTACGACTTTATTCTCGTAATATTATGACTTTATTCTCGTAATTTTATGACTTTATTCTCGTAATTTTATGACTTTATTCTCGTAATATTATGACTTTATTCTCGTAATTTTACGACTTTATTCTCGTAATATTATGACTTTATTCTCGTAATTTTACGACTTTATTCTCGTAATATTATGACTTTATTCTCGTAATTTTACGACTTTATTCTCGTAATATTATGACTTTATTCTCGTAATTTTACGACTTTATTCTCATTACATTATGACTTTATTCTCGTAATTTCCTTTTTTTGTTTTTTTGTTTGGCCCTAATACTCCGTCGTAAATATCCACTGTAAAATGTCAAAAATAAATGCTTTTGAATTTAAAAAAATAATAATAACAATAGGAAAAATAAATTAATACTGTCATGAAAATACACTGTTATGTTTCAGTTGGTGGTTAAGGAGTAACAGTTTGCATTTTATGCCTTTTTCGGTGTTCATAAACATCAGCAGCTTAGATTCTGAGAGAGGTTTGACATTCACTGCTCCCCACTTCTGTGATCAGGTGACACACTGTGACTGGTCAAATCTAGGTGGAGTGTTCCCTTTGGAAACATCCCCACCTTCAGGCCGTGCTCCGTTTCCACCAGCTGATAGTGGCTCGTGTCCATGGCGTCAGTTCCTGCTGGAAACATCAGATCATAAAAGAGAAAGAAGAATGAATGATTTATATTCAGAACTTCAGAGCTCAGCAACACCTCAGAGAGCTTGAAATTAGGGACTGAGTGCGGCTGATAAATCAAACACCACACACGCACAAAATGTGCTTCTTTTCAAGGTTTTTTTTTTCCTTTTTTGACAGTCTTCCCACTGTACTGGAAGTGAAGGACTTGAGTGTGTCCTTGTAATAGCCTACATGCTGTCTGGCTTGTGAGTCATAGCTGTAAATTTGATTTTTATCAAACTAGCAGCAAAAGGTACAGTATGTGCATCTCTGCTTTCCATCTGTGTCTTTGCAGGGGTTTTAGACCTTCAGAGAAAGGACATTTTTGGTAAGTGTGGGGAGGCTTAAATCTGAGCTCACACTTACTCAGTGTCGCTTCGCTTGCAAAGCGTGAGCTTTGATGTAAATGTCTATAAAGTTGTGGTTACGGTTAATGCAGGAAGGCTCTGCTGAACTCAAAGCTCATATATCAGTCGATCAAAAAGTGTCCTTACTTCTTCCCTCAAGAGCCTGCAGCATAATGCACATAAACAAAACCTCATGACAGATGATGAATTGTAAGTAGTTTCTTTTCACTGGATTTATGAAGCACACTTCTGAGCTGATATTACAAACCTTTAAAGCTGTTAATCAGTCTGCATTTCAATTGTTAATGCATATTGTACAAGTAGGTTCAATTTGCAACTAGTGTTGCTACAACATAACATTTTCAGAGGATGGTGTTTTTTTTTTTTTGGTCAAAAGAACTTGAAAAGAAAGTCATGTCCAACTAAAATTTAAGAGAAAAAAAATAAAGCTGGCAAACCACGTTTACGTTGCATAGACTGAATCAATAGTCCCATCTGACATTGGGCAGATTCATTTCAGTGGTGAGCACTTTTAATTTTTTTCCCATTAAAAAAGACGATAAAATAGCTTTCCACTGGGCTTCTCATTTACTAATTCACATTAACTCACTTGTATTCTAGTCTTGCTCAAGGACACTTCCGCATACAACGAGGAGAGAGAGTTCTCTGCCAGACTCTATCCACACTACCACGTTAACGTTTCCCAACATTTGTAACATTAACATAGCCTCAACATTTACATTATAGATATAGAAACAACCAACTCTGTATACAGTATTAGTCTCTTTTTCTTTGACTTATGAGCAAATAATCTTTAGTCAGCAATGAATTATATGAGGTATCAATAATAATAATAATAATAATAATAATAATAATAATAATATTAATAATAATAATAATAATAATAATAATAATAATAATAATAATAATAATAATAATAATAATAATAATAATAATAATAATAAAAAAAACAATATAACACTGTATGTTTTCGTTGAATTAATAGCTACAGGTACATATATAATTAAATAATAAATCAAGGACTGTTTACATATATATTAATACAAAGTTCTGGAAATTTCGTATGGATTAATTTTCTTTTTTGTATCACAAGGCAGTAATGTTATTTTTTCTTCTTCATATATGTATTAATTCTTTTAACTGTGAAGCACAGGGGTTGAGCGAGAACTTGCTGTGCAAGCTTGGGTTGCTTAGCAATATCTTGGGATAGTGATTTTAACATTGAACCTGTGCTGTCGGTGACTAATTCAAATGAGTCAGGCCTTTAAAATCCTAATAGCTTGCAGCTTTTAAAGACAATGAAAGGATAGTCTTTCACAGAGAATCTCATTCGCTCATATAAATAAAAACTCAAACAAATGCACCTTTTCAAACCATTTTGTTTGCCTGCCAGACTGGATTTCTGCAGCTACAGCCTTGGAAGCGTGTGTCTCCCTGCAGCGTTATGTGCAGCACTGCTTAGCTCAGAGGCAGCTATGTTTATATGGACATCACAATATACCATGAGTTTGCCTCACTCTGCTCTGGCACGTGGCTGAGGGGGTTTTATGATTAAATCCAGACTGTGCTTACCCAACTTGGAGAGGCCAGAAAAATAGATTGCAGTAACACATACTATGCACAAGAGGGAAGTGAAAAAACACACACACACTGTGTGTCTCCTTAGCATTTGCAAAGGCGGGCTCATCAGAAGCTTGCTTAACTGCGTGTATATGCTGTTTCATGTTCCTCCTCTGCTACGAGAACTTTTTTCCTAGATGTCACCTTGTTATTAAGTCTGCTTCTAGTTTGCAGTCGGTAATGAATCTCACTGTGGCAAGAGGAAAAAGAAAAGCATAGTTCCTCCTCATTTAACTCAAAACAGTAAATTGTGCCAATTCTGAGTCATCATAGCTGTGATCATTTTGTAAGTCTATTTACACTTTTAATTTTGTCACGTCAAGTGGTTGTGAGGTCTTCCTTTGCCAAAAAAACAATAACACTCCTTCCAAGTCTTAGTTCACTCAATGTTATGACTAATTTACAATGACAAAAAAAGCCTATCTTGAGTTGGCGGTGTTTTCCACCTTCTGATTCAACAGACTGAAGTGATTAAAAGACAAAAAAGTATGAGGCTGAGGATTTTCAGCTCAAATAAAAGCTCACATGTTTTTAAAACATCGAGCAGCTAATGCTGTTTTAAAGAGCAGAAATTCCCCAAATCTTCTCATTAAAGAATAATTACCTTTCTCATCTTACTGATTATAACCAAGTGTAACCGAGCAGACTTTTTTTTTTTTTTTTTCAAGCCAAGACAGACACTTTTTACAGTGTAGTGAACCCTGGGAAATCATGTGATATCAACAAAAGCTGACGCTCTGCCCGCCCTCTTCCCTTCCACACACTCACACATACATCAAACACACACACACACAGACATACATCAAACACATTCATCTTCCCTGCAACAGCGAGGAACGCTGCAATTCATTTACTGACTTTGAACCCTGCCCTGCCAGTAAACAGAGCGAGCGTCATCAGCTACGAGTGGTGACAGAAATATCAACACTGTAAAAAAGGAGGGAAAAGAAAATCTTACTGTGAGTTTTCCCCCTGCCTGGTCCCTCTGTGACCTCCACTCATTGCAGCAGGGCCTCATGTTTCAGGCCCCCACGGTGCTGGGGCGGATCAGCTGCCCCCCCATCACACCATGCTGGTGCTCTGGAGTCCTCTCATAAGGTTGGCGGGGGTCCTCACGGGCTTGGGCGGCGGGTACGGACCCTTTCCGCAGCGGCCATTTTGGGGGTAAGGTGGCGGTTTCTGAGTTCTTGGGTTGCTGTTGGCTACGATGACCTGGGTTTGTGGCCGGTGCTCTTGACCGGTGTGGTTGCAGTCTCTCGTAGGGTACAGATGGGGCGGGTGGCCGTTCACGCCTGCTCTTTCGTGGTTGATGTCTTTATTGAGACTGGTTGGGGTGAAACAGTTTGTTTTGACAACCGAAGCCATGTGGACCGGGGAGGGCGAGTTAGTTCTGAGGATGATGCGGTCTTCAGCGAAGGCTTGTGACGCCTGAACGGAAACAGGCTTGTGATTGGCCAGCGGCGGTACTCTGAAGTCGCCTGAATGAGTTGATTCATGAACATTTTTGGATGAGCCCTGAGCAATGCACGGTGCCTCCTCGCTGAGGTCGATATTGGCCGTGAGACGATCGATCTGATCAACCACCTGAATGATGATAAAAAGGATAAATACTACAAAACTGCAACACAGTTTAAGGTACCATCTAATTTCAGCTTCAACGAACGTTAAACCTTTTCCTCAGATGTTTTCTTATGTCTTTAACAACCTAAACTTCCAGTAAATGTCATTTATTTTCATATAAATTGATTTTCATGACTGCACACCAAAGTCCAGGTTAAGAACCTCTATATTAAAGGGTGTGTATTATAAACATATATGTGTATATTGTGCCTCAACACATGTATGAAGGTGTCTGAAGTTACAATGAGCTAAAAAACCTTGAGAAAAAACACATACCGTATTTTCTGGACTATAAGCCGCTACTTTTTTCATAGGTTTTGAACATGCGGCTTATACAAAGGTTATTAAGTAAGAATAGTAAAAATAGTAAGGCATTTCTGTGGATTTTTCTTCCACCGCTAGGGGGAGTGCTAACCGGAATTAGAATTAAAAACTAAGACAAAATAAATGCAAAGAAGAATACGCTACTTCTTCTTTAGCAGATAGAAGTAGGTAGAAGCAGATTTCAAACAGATAAATAGATAAATAAATACCGGTTATTTTCTCTTGGTTCTGTCCCGTTTTAATCAGCAAAGTTGCTGCCGTGTTAAAGGAAAGGATCTATTTAGGTACAAACATGTACATCATTTACAGTTCAAAATCCTTCTGTACATGTAGTAAATATCTAATCTAACAACATAAATATCTGCGGCTTGCATATCTTTTTTTTTTTAAATAGAGCGGATGCGGCTTATATACAGGTGCGGCTTATAGTCCAGAAAATATGTAATTACTGTGTTGTTGCAACTGTAAGTCTGAAAATATGTAATTCAGCAAGGGGTCAGGTTTTGCAGGGTCCTGTGATGTCACATACCAGAGTAACAATCCTCTGCATCCTCATGTTTTTCTTCATTTAGCTTAACATTGTTCCATTTTTTCTGTCCCTCCGAAGTGGCTAGGTCAAAGCCGTAACACCAATTTCAAAAGAGTCATACCCTAGAAAAGTGGGCTGTGGAGATAAGATGTTTCCTCCCCCCACTGAAATCAGCTGAGATGTAAAGATGTGACTGTAAAATGTGCTTCTGTTCTGGACTACTTTGCTATTTTGAGCAGACATTTCGTTAAGCCTTCAGGAAATTGAATTCGTTTTTTTTTTTAAAGGGCAAAACATGTCCCCTTTAAACTACAACTACAGTCAGAGCCCGAGTTTTGGAACATCATACCAACTGATATAAGATACTGTGCTACCTACCACACCTTTACAAAAAAACTCAAGACCTGGCTATTAACAAATCAAACATGTGACCACATGTAATCAGTTAATTGTGTATTGCATTATTGTTTATACTATTATTTTGGATTGTGTTGTAAATATTGTGTTTTACTTTTAATGCTTCTGTTATAGGTGTAATGTTTTATAACATCTTGCCAAAAGGACTACAGTTGCGAATTAGCCAGTTGGCTAAAACTGGCGCATTTACAGTAATGTTGATTAATGTGTACTGTCCTTTTCTAAATAAAATGAAACTGAAACTGAACAAACATGAGCATTAACATTGACAAGTCGGGTAAAAGCAGGAAAATATCTGTTTGGGGGTAAAAAATTAATAAAACATGAAAGATCTTCCTTTTGGATAAGGGCGGGACAAAATATTCAACTTATGTTTGTACTTATAACATATTTTCATTTGTATTAAAATTTAAACTACTCCTAAACTGGATCGACTGTAATTGTGACAATGTTTGAATGTCTTGGACTAAATCAATAATATATCTAAAAAATTATATAAATGAAATAAACTAATCAAGATGGGGGTTTTTGTTTTTGTTTTGCTTCGTTTCTTCCTGTCCCAAGTTTACCTCCACGTCTCTCCATCCACAGACCTGGCAAATCATTTATTTATAAGAGTACAAGTCCTTGCAGGGATGCATTCGTCTATGAATCAATGCTCATTTACAGACGTATACCAAATGGATGCTCTGAGAGCGAGGAACAATTAAGCCACAGCTTAATTCCAAGCTTTGTAATGTGTTGGCCGGAACGCTGCCAGTTACAGCAGCCCTCTGCAAAAGGTTGGTGCAAACTGTTCTCAATCGCTGCTTCGGTAAGTGAGGACAACTGAGTCACAAACAATACCATCAGCGTGCTCCTGCAAGCACGCCCCATTCAAGCATTTTTGCAATAATCAATTTAAATGTCACAGTACTGGTGAGAAGCCGGGGACATCTGTCGCAGACCTCCACGATGAGACAGGTAATGTACACAACTGATTACAGACCCTCCTACCTCTTTCATCTCAACGTGAACTTGCTTCAAACCCCCCAGCACGTCCTCCAGATTTGTCACCACTTGCCGGATTTGCTCCCTCACTGAGTCCTGCCTCTTCTTCTGCTTTGTCACCCCCATATCTTGGCGCTGGTGGTCATCGTTAGTCGCCGGTCTGGAGCTTTCCAAACAGGTGGAGTCAGAGGGAAGGACGCAGGATCCCTTCCGTCTGTTCTTGCTCAAGTGCTTTTGCGGGACCTCGGTGGGGAAGAAGCCTTTGTGAGAGCTATTAAAACTCTCCTCTGATCCACCCTTCACTCTGCCCGAGTCCTGATGGCTATCGTTCGGCTCCCCTCCCTCAAAGAACACATGCCTCGCTCCGGAGTGACCGTTTGGCATGTACAAATGCTGCAACTGAAGATAGTGTGGCTCCGCCTGATAGTCCTCGGAAGTGCATGCACAGCCTTCCTCCTCATCCATGGAGATGTACCTGACGGTCCTCCGCCGCCTGTAGCCCTGACCTTTGACCTGCAGATGAGGGAGAGGGTGTGGTATCCCAGAGTGGAAGGGGTGAACCATAGCGCCGCTGTGCACCACACAGCCACACTGTTCCCTCACAGATGAGTAGTGTCTCACCCCAGGCTCCGGCGGGTGGTTCCACTGGGCAGGGTTCAGTTCACAAGGGCACGCTTGGCCCGAGTCATGTGACTGGCTGTAAGGGCCCGGCCCCGCGAACACAGGCCTCCTCTGTGGGCTGAGGTGGCTGAGGTGACCGTTCCTCTCAGGAACTCCGTCCTCCGTGAACGCTCTTACGTCTCCTACGTCTGGAGCCCGAGGGGCCTGGATCTCCCTCCTGCAGTCCGGCAGTGGGTGGTCCGTCCGTCTGGCGGATGCTGGCGGGTACCCGGACCCCCGGTGGTAGTCGTACAGCTGGTCATAGTGGATGCAGCGCTGGCGGGGGCAGGGGGCTGGAGCGGTGCTGTGCTGGAGGAATCGCTGGTGTCCAGTTGAACCTTCTGTGTACATGTCCGACGAAATCCAGAGACTTGCGTAGAGAACGCCTGAAAAAACAACTGGTTTCCTCCTCTCCCAGCTCTCTCCAGCCCAGTCATTCACTCGCTGTTTTCCTCATCTGCGTCTTCCCACAAGAAAACTTTTCTTCAGCTCTTTTTTTTTTTTTTTTTTTTACTCCAACCAAGACTTCTCCCTCCCCTTCCTTCCTGTCTGTTGTTCCCCCTTTCTTCTCCCCTGTAGCTCTTAATCTTTGCGTGCGTAATTTCCTCAAACCGTCTCTCTCATACTTCTAACTTTTCCCCAGTCCTTCTTCTCCTCACCCTGTAGCCCTCTCTCCAACACGGGGCCCCTCCACCTCCCTCTCCCTCTCTTTCTCTCTCCCTCTCTCCCTGTCTGTCTCTCTGTCTCTCTGTCTCTCCCTCTACCTCTCCCTCTCGTTGTTCTGTCTCATTTGCTGCTGCAGGCGTCCAGTCTCTCCCTCTCCCCGTCGCTCTGGCAGCGTATTTCCCGTCTCCTCCCCTCCCCTTCTCCCGCTCTCCTCTCTTTCTCCACCTCTCTCTCGCTTCTCTGGTAGGACTCTCTCTCACGCAGCCGTCTGTACCTGGATTTGAGAGCTCCTTCTTTCCCCGGCACCTGAAACGCAGTGGCTTTCTGGGGCTCCTCCGGCGAGGGGCTCCATGCGGTCGTCTGCGTGAAAAACTCTCCCAGCTCCGGTGCCGAGCTCATTAGTCCAACTAAAGCCTTTTGCACTCTGCAATTAAACGCTGCCTGGGATTCCTCAGCCAGAGCCCGGGCAGGGGAGGGGAAAGAGTAACACTGGGGGAGGTGGGGTTTGTTTCAGACATACTTATACAAGTGAGTAGACAGCCCTCTGAGTTAGGGGGACAGAAGGCAACATTTCTGAACAAATACAACAATTTTCACTCTTGTCTTCTTCCATTCTCACCAATTTTCTTCTTTTTTCTATCCACTTCAGTGTCATGTTCAAGTGAATTCACACCACCGGTTGAGGAGGACACTTGACAGCGTAGTACATACTTAGGGTTGCCACCTTTCAGAAATAGAAATAAGGGACGCCCTGATTTCAGCAGCACAGGAGCCAAAAAAAAGCCCCAAAACTTCTAAACTGAATAAAAATGTGTTTATTTTATATGAAAAAACTAAATGCTTTGATTTAAAGTTTAAAGTGCTTTAATAGCATTGAACTTGCAGGACTGTACAGACAGACAACCATACTAGCAACTGAAATAGCCTCCTATGCTACGTATGTCCACATCAGCCCAGATGTAGAATATAGTTACAGGTGAAGAATATGGTGTAAAAGTTAATTTATTTCAATAATTCAACTAGAATATGGTGTAAAAGTTAATTTATTTCAATAATTCAACTAGAATATGGTGTAAAAGTTAATTTATTTCAATAATTCAACTAGAATATGGTGTAAAAGTTAATTTATTTCAATAATTCAACTAGAATATGGTGTAAAAGTTAATTTATTTGAATAATTCAACTAGAATATGTTGTAAAAGTTAATTTATTTGAATAATTCAACTAGAATATGGTGTAAAAGTTAACTTATTTCAATAATTCAACTAGAATATGGTGTAAAGGTTAATTTATTTCAATAATTCAACTAGAATATGGTGTAAAAGTTAATGAAAATACGGTACAAATCGTGTCCCGTATTAGTTCAATACGGGACGCAACATTTTTTTCTCAAATAAAGGACAATTCCGTATTTTACGGGACGGGTGGCAACCCTATACATACTTGTCAAGTTTTGGATTTAAAAGTAAGGGTCATTTTCCACTGCCAGCCGTCGCACCAGCCCAACCGACGTCCAGTATCTTACATTTTAAGACAGATTTACAAGAAATTTAAAATAACCCATCAACCACTTAAAAACTACAATTATGTGCTCAATTTCTGATAGGCCGACCTTTGTTGACACTGAAATGCTGCATTCTTATTCCTATAATAGAGCCTCAATGAAAACATAAAAGGGAATTAAAGCACATGCATTTATTTTAAATAATTTCAGTTTATATACACTGATTGTCTTAAGTGAAACATTTACATTTTCTTTTAAGTTGTCATTTTAGCTCATGTGGCTCTCTCCCCTATCCTGCTCCTCTTTAGAGAAGTAAATTTGGTATCCCATTTTTAGAGATATTTAAATGAAGTCTTTGCTTTGTTGGCAGAAATGTCTTCTCTCTCTGGTTACATCCATCCATCTCTGAGTTGTCCCGAGTTTTCTCCCGTTGTTGCCACTAACCTCGCGAGAAACAGGCTGCAGCAAGTGGCAGTTGTCGTGAGGCCGGTGACAATTCACTTTGTAGAGGCACAGAAATGCTTTTTAAAAATTATTATATTATAAAACGAGACATTTACGGGAAAATACTAATACGGCGGAAAAGAGCGGTCAAATACGGTAGTTTCCCGGCCAAAACGGGAGACTTGACAGGCGAAAAAGCTTTGAAGGAAAGGTTATGTCTAGGGTCGCCACCCGTCCCTTGAAATACAGAATTGTTACGTAATTGGGAATTAAAAGTTGCATTCCGTATTGAACCAAAACAGACACATTATGCTCTTATTATTAATGTCATAATATACAGGTGAACGTCGGAAAATTTGAATATATTGCAAAACTTTATTCGTAGTAAATTCAACTTAAGGGGAAACAAATATATTATTTCCCACTACATTCAAAGTGAGATATTTCAAGCCTTTATTTGTTATAATTTTGGTGATTATGGCTCACAGTCTATGAAAACCCCAAATAAAAAATCTAAAAAAATTAGAATATTTTATGAAATCAATAAACAATTCAATCATCAAAATTATAACAAATAAAGGTTTAACATATATTGCTTTGCATGTAATGAGACTATGCAATATATTAGTTTCACCTTTTCAGTTGAAGTATTGAAATAAATGAACTTTTACACTATATTCACCATATATTACCATACTTTTACACAAACATAGCATAGGAGGCTATTTCAGTTGCTAGTATGGGTGGCTGTCTGTACAGTCATGCAAGTTCAATGCTATTAAAGCACTTTAAACTTGAAATCAAAGCATAGCATTTTGTTTTTTTTCGCATAAAATATATATATTTCTATGCAGTTTAGAAGTTTTGGGGATGTCCCTTTTTTTTTGGCGTCTGCGCTGCTGAAATCGGGGCGTCCCTTATTTCTATTTGTGAAAGGTGGCAACCCTAGTTATGTCCCTCTCAAGGCAAACAGTCCAATATGGCACTGCATCTATCAGCATAGCAAGGTGTTTACACTTTGACTGACTGACTTATAGTTTTTGAAGTTTCTAAAATTCCAGAGATTCCTTCGGATCGGATTAATCAACATAATCACTGACATCAACCAGTAAAAGATGCAGTACGAAGCAGACCTGTCAGGCTTGACAAGTGCAGAGACTGGGTGAGTTCCCCCGAACTTTTTCTTGTATTCAGTCCCCGGAGCTCATCCATCATATATTCTACATGGACCATTAGAGCCAACTGCGGTTTCTATTATTTCATCCATCTGGGAAGATCTGGCTCAGCATCAGTTAGAAACGACAGAAATTATTCACCTCCGGGGGGCTGGGACAATGATGAGCCATTTGATCTCGATGGGCCCAAACGTCATATTAAAAAGGAAACCTTTTGGCTTGGATCTCAGCTTTTATACTGGTGCATTCCTGGTGTTTTAGATCAAACTTGTCCTTTATCTTCACCCAATTTACTCCACAGTACTGCCTCACTGGCCTCTTTCTGTGTGTTACATCTGATGTCATGCATCATCATCTTTGGTCATAAAACGCTGAGAGACCTGGGCTCGTGCATCAGATCACTTCTTTCTCTACTACTTTTATACGGTTACTTCAAGTTTGGCATTGTCATAGCTCCCTGCATCCCTGAGACTCTATTATTGTCTGGCTATGCAACTACATCAAGTTTTTAATACAGTTAGTGTGATTCAAATGTGATTCTCTGATAATATTATTGAATTCAGATTGAAATCTTAATCTTCCACTTATCATCACTAAGGGGTCTGACAGTGCTAAAGGTGTGTCACAAATTGAATAGACAAGAAAGGCAGATGTTCACCAGATGTGCCTAATGTTCTTGAAAACTGATTGTCAGCTGAATGTTTTACAAGGACCTTTACACGCCGTTGCACATAGTCTGGTCGGGTTGGACGTCTGCCCTGTCCTCTCTTAGACTCAGACACTGCCATATTGTCCAGTTGTCTACAAACCTGCATCCTTCCAAAAAGTATGGGGAGTTAATGTTTGCATTCCAATGAATGATTCCATTGACCTCAATTTATCTCAGGTTTGCAAGGTACCGGGTACATTTATCTCTCATGCCCTCCCTCAGAGGAGGGAACAAAAGATGCATAAATATGTCTCGGATGGAAATCACATCAATTTTAAGGAGCCGTACTTACCAAGGAAAGTAAGTGAGTAAAATTGTATTCATATAGCGCCTTTCAAGATAAAAATCACAAAGTACTTCAGAATAAAACACGGGACAAAATGTGAAATATAAAAACTAAGCAAAAGCAATTTTAAACAGATAACATTTTTAGCTGCTTCTTAAAAGAGATGTCAGAGTGTACAGATCTCAGGCTGAGAGGAAAGGCGTTCAGGAGGGAGGGAGCCGCTGCTGCAAAGGCTCTGTCACCTTTAGTTTTCAGCCGTGTTTGCAGACCGAGCAGACCCTGATCACGTGATCTCAGGGACGTGCTGGGGACGTAAGGCTGCAAAAGGTCTCTAATATTAACTGGTGCCTGATCATTTAAAGCTCTAAACATTAAAACCAACATTTTAGAACATGTTAGAAGTAAATGTGTGTGTTTCTGGATATGTTGATTGAACATTCTGCTCTGTTTAAGCTGTTATGAACATGGGGTAAAGGATTCTGGGGGAGATTTTTAATTCTTTCTTTTTTTATTTGTACTTTTGAAACTCATGTTATGATATTTTATAGTTCCTGCTGTGATATTTACATATATGTTGTTTTCTGTGTGTGGTAGCTGATCTCCAACACACACACACATGCAAGAGACTTAAAGGGGACATATTATGGCATTTAATGTATATTTTAAACAGGCCTTGAATGTCTTAAAAACTATCTAAAGCTTGTTTTTTCTACATAAATCAGAAATTCAGTCTTTGGGCCATGTTTTTATTTTTTACGCTTCTAAAGCCTTTTTCTGTGAATCATTTTCAGGGCGGGGGAGGCTATGATAATGAGGCTCTGCGCTGATTGGCTGCTTGAATAACGTGTAGCAGGGGAGGAGACAAAGCGTCGCTCCGGGGAGAAGAGCAGCGGCTGCGTAGCAAAGCGTGTCCACGGTTCTGCGTTAAATCGACACGTACCCTACGCCGTAGGCTCTGCATTGGTGTAACGCGGAACCATAAATCAGCCTTTAGTTACCTCGTCTTCAAACAGGAAGATTGAATTTAATTCTAAACAGGTACACCACGGTTATTTACTCCAATTCCTCATCATTTCACTTCTTATGTTACAAGACAAATGAATCATGTTAACTCTAAAGAAATCACAACACTGAATTTTCACAAATGGCAACTTTATTGTTAAAATATATAAATAAAATGTATGCACTATTGCTGGCTCAAGAAAGGACTGCGCGTCTTCTGAATGTGAACAGCTCCAGGAGCTTGAAAGATCTGAAACCACGGAAGAAAAATGTATTACGGTACTAATAGAGCCCCGAGCCCGGAGTTCCTCGACGGTCCGGTCCGTGAGCAGCCCCCGCAGCTCCGTATGCGGCGCCGGGGCTCCGGAGCTAAGCTAAATACTTAGCCCATGCAAAGATCATACAAATAACATTAAAAGAAAAGGAACTTACCTCTGACTCGTGTGCAGTTGCCGGGTCCGTGCTGTGGGAACTGATCCTTTTATGAGGGTAAATGTCGATGCAAAATCTCATTTCTACTCTCCCTCGCGGTGGAAACAGCCACCGCTTGTAAACAATGGCGGACGCTCTAGCCGGCGGAGAGAGCTGGTTGTGGGCGTGGTTTCAGCAACGGAGGCCGAACCTCTGCGCCTATGGTGACGTCACCCTAGGCGCAGACTTTAATCGGCTCAAAAAAAATCACGTGACACTGGGGGACTCTGTCCGGCGGGGGTCAGAGACCTTGCAGAAATTCATGGTATTTTGTCTCCCCTGTGCTGGCAGGGTGAGGGGAGAACACTTTATATATGTTAAAACAAGAAAAAACGTGTTTTTCATAATATGTCCCCTTTAATGTCACAAGTCTTTCCTAGTTAAAAGCTGCAAGGAGTTTTAATAGATAAAGATTTAATATTTAAATTAGAGACTGTCAATTTCATTTTCTTTTCACAATAACCATACTCTGCACATAAATAAAAACGAAAGAAAAAGAAAAAAAAGGGTATACATAAAAAGAGGACAAAGAAACTCAGTCTTCCACACTCTGAAGGGAGTTTCAGCTTTATGTCCACAGTGACCGAGGACAGCCAGCAGCCAGACATTTGTTTTTAAAGAAAATAACTGGAACCTTGAAAACAATGGACTGTAAAAAGAAAAAAAAATAAACTACTGAAGATAACAGCAGAGGAAGTGAAGAAAATGAAGAGGATCCATCCTTCCCAGCAGGATGATAGACAGTCCAGCCAAAACTGTGCAAAAGAAAAAGTTGCAGCTGCAGTGATTTTATCTGCATACCTGGCTGGTGACCTAAAAAAGAGAAATAAAAAAGAGAAGGGAAGAAAAGTTAGAAAAGTTGCTTGAATTTAACTTAGCAAATAAAACCTTGATTGGTACCATCAGCTTCAAGAGAGAAATGTTGAAAACCTTCTAAAGATCACAACAGTACAACTCACAGCAATGTTTTTTTTTCTTTTTTTCCAGTTTTTTTATTGAGATCAATAGCCAAAGTAACAATGGTACATACATCTTTATAACTATTTCGAAGAAAAAGAAAATAGAAAGATCACTACATTCAGTGACCGTAGTGTACCAAGTATCACCAAAAGAAAATCACAACTCAAAGATTTTTTTTTCCTTTTTTTTTTAACCCCTCCAACATAGAAACATAAAAATAAAATAAAAATAAATGGATATAAAATTATAGCAGGATAAGAATTAATTGCAAAAAGAAGAATAGAAAAAAAAAAATAAAAAAAAATATATATATAAAATAAAAAAAGAAAAAAAGAAAGAAAACAGCTCACTAAACTATTATTCTAAACACCATGATGCAAATACACACCCACACATAAATAAAATTGCAAAAAGGAAAGAAAAAGTATACAGCAATGTTTAGTAGTGAATTTCTTTTTCAAAAGTTCTAGAAAATGAATCGAAGTATTAGGACTAAATAGCTGCGTAGTAAGGGGTCATGTGGGCTGATGAGTTCAGATTTAGCCTTCAGTTGTTAAAATGATGCACCCATCCTTCCTAGTAGCTACCTTGGAAAATCTTTGTGGCCTATAGGTTGAACATTATGTGACCCAACTATGACTGTAAGTCAACTAAATGTGCTTGTTTTGAAATCTAAGTTACAGCTTTGCACAAACACTTGTGAGGCGCCATGAATCCAGCATAATGTGAAGATGTCAAGATAAAGATGGGGAAGCTGGATAATTCCGCACCACATGCCATAATAGCCTGCAAAGGCTCAGTGAATTATATATTGCAAGACCAACTTACAGGTTTTGCTTTTCTAGGAAAAGTTATTTGTCAGGAAGATTACTATCTTTTTAACATGTGCTGGTGATCTGTCTAAGGTGACCTGGGAAAGACTGCACCAGACCCCAGTGACCCAGAATAGGAAACAGTGGGTATAACTGATGAAAGGTTGGATGGATGTTCTCTTGAACTCTATACTGACTTTCCCATCATCTATAAAAGATCTTTAAAAAACAGCTCTTCGACTTTTGAATGCTGTTCTGTTAACCAGCTGGTCTGGTGCCAACCAGGAGACTGCTGTCAGTTTTAGAACCATTTTAAAACCAGTGAACGTGATCCTAAACCAGTCTCTCGTCACCACCTAGAAATGCCAGATGTTAACATCACTCAATCTGCACGGTTAAGGCTTAAGAAATAAAACTGAAAAACCTTAACGGCGCTAAGTCTCCGTGGTTCCATCACCGTCAATAGCTCGTTGGGCATGCTGGTGACCATGTGACCTAGTAGTTCCTATAAAAAATTCATAATAGCCGCTTTTATACCCAGACAAGAATGTTTGTTTCTGAGTTCCACATTTTTTGCATAGCTTTGATACCTATTTTCTCAAGGAGAAACATTGTAAAACTGCAGTCAGATAATAAAAAAAGTAATCTTATTTACTTTGTTTGACTATTTAATCATATTTAAGTTGAGCCCAGTTTATCTTATTCACATTGCATTATCAATCACTTCATATAATCTTTATCTCCTTCTTATTATTATTATGATAAATTTTCTCAATTTGTGAAAATGTTTTTTTTCTCATGCTAAATAAAAGCTTTGCTCATCTACTTCATCCAGCCAGAGTGAAGACAATTGATAAGCGAAAACAGAGCAGCATTTCTACTTGTCATCTTAATCCTTATATTTCTTAGCAGGTGTTCTTCATGCCGATCTTCTTCTTTATATGCACTACAAAAGGAATATCAAAGGCTGCAGCTCTCACACAGGCTTAAAAGTACTTATAAATGGACATGGTGTGTGTGAGTTTGCGTGTGTGTGTGTGTGTGTATGGGTGTGTGTTGTGAGTTTCTAGCCCGTGAAGCACTTACACCACACCGTTTTGTCATCCTGTCCACCTCCTGCTTCGCTGCACAACCAGAGGGCAAGAGTAGAGGAGGGAATAAAAGCCACACTTCACCACTGTGAAATCTGTCCTCACCATGGTCAACCTGACCTCTTTAGTAAACACGGACACTCCAGCATGAGGTCAGAACAAACGCTCAGAATGGTGCCAGGAATTTGTCAGGTGGCGTTGTCTATTTTCTTCTCCTGCAGATACACAGACCCAGATATAAATATCACTCAATCTGCACAGAGTTTGTAAAACATTATCATGAAAACAAAGACTGTAAAAAGATGAATGTTTGTTTGTATCACCATAACATAGAGGCAAGTTTCCTCCTCACTAACTTAGCTAACAGTGGGTTGTATTCAGTACTCGAGTTGTAAAAAAAAAATCAGGTTGGATGGTGGATTTTATCAAATGGGGACAGATAATTTGTGCTGATTACAAATAATATAATATATTACAAATAATAGCACTGACCAAAACAGCTGCAGAAATACTGCAGGAATGACATAGCAGCAGTTAAATGCAGCCTTCTGTAAGCTTTAAATATCCACTGGGCTTACATCAAATACATCAAAACACAACAATAAAAAACAGTTTTCTGAACTTATCAATATGACTCTGTCCTTCACAGGATAAGTAAAATGGATCACTGCAAAAACGCAAAATCTTAACAAGAATATTTGTCTTATTTCTAGTTAAAATGTTTCATTTTAGTAGAAAAATCTCATTACACTTAAAACAAGACTCATCACTGGAAAAAAACAACAATTTTCACCTGTTTCAAGTAGATTTTCACTTGAAATAAGTAGAAAAATCTGCCAGTGGAACAAGATTTTTTTGCTTGTAATAAGAAGATAAATCTTGTCCCACTGGCAGATTTTCCTACTTATTTCAAGTGAAAATTTACTTGAAACAGGTGAAAATTGTCAAATAAGTTATTTTTCTGGTAATGACTCTAAATGTTGAAATAGCAGTAAAACCACATTCATTGATCAAATGACATAAGGGATGGAAAGGGGGGATGGCAGTTTTACAGGGGGGATGATTTTGACCGTTTTTATTTCAGGGGGGGATGCCATCCCCCCTCATCGCCCCTCAACTCCAGTACTGGATGTATTGATTTGATCGATTGACTGTTTAAATTAGACCTATTACACCCTTATTACACACTCAGCCTCTCAATCTAATGCAGTTTGCTGAAGAAATGTCTTTGATTTGCTTCTTTTGAAATACTCCAGATATACATTACACCAGCTCCATTTTTTTTAAACATCTCTAAAGATCTTTAGATCTTCTAGGGTGGAGTGAGCTACACTCTACCTCTGTTTCCATTGGTGTCCCACTTTTGAGATTAGTGCTCAGATTTTTACAACAATGCTGTTGTATTTTGGACAAATACTACACTCAATAGCCCTTGAATCAAGTTATAACAGTTCAAGAGTGCACACACAACGCAGAGAACCCATATTAAATAAAACATTCACAATCATTCTATCACACTGATTCAATATTCCTGTGCTTTACTGCACGGGTCCAGAAGTCTAAATCTGTGGATTACATGGGGAAATCGTGTGTCTCGGCTGTTCCTTTAGGGTCAAATACTTTTGACCCATTCAAATTAATTCTCAAGGTGTAACATTTTTACCCTCCCAATAAATTGTGGAACAGAAAATGTTTGCATAACCACTCTAACAAATGCTTCTTGAATCTAAGTGTCTTTTTGATGTGTGATGTGCATTCAAATATAACCCCTTCTCTAAGGTGGTGAAATATGCTTGCATTTGTATTCGGGCGCTTGTGTTATTTCTCACACGTCAAATGATTTAATCTCAGAAGTTCCACCTTTAAGTCAGCGCTCATTTAAATGCAAAGATCTTGTTACATGTATCCTATTATATGATCTACCAAATCAATAGAAAATAGTAAAGATATCATTATCTATGATCTGTTTACATGGGTTATGTATTTATCAGTTGTCAGACTGTTACTAGTGAATTAATTAGGTTAGGCTGCTAAAAAAGTCACCTCACGGTGCACAACTGGCAGATCAGTACAAAGGATGACTATTGTTTGAAAACAGTCTAAAGTTGTGTTTCCATTACACTTCTTCACAAAAGAAAAGTGAAGCTGAATTTGTGATAATCTTGATCTTGATTTTATGTGTTTTTTTTCTTTGATGCTTTTCTGCGTTTCTCTAGTTGTCCGGTTGCGTCCCCGATTGTTCCACCTGTACCTCATTAGCCGTTGTTTAACTTAATTGTGTGTCCTTGTTCTTGTCAGTGGCCTTTTTCGAAACAACATTTTCCATACTGCCCAAACTAGTATGTACTGTACTTTATCCTCCTGAGACCCTGCGTTCTCATATGAGGACATTACATTTCTGCTGTTCTGCACCATGATACTTAATTTGTACGAACATTGACCCATTGTCCTCATCCGGGACCCCCGCCTGCACCATCTAGTGGTCTCATAATGAAATTACACTAATTTGGGAAAAAACAAGATGGCTGAGATATCAATGAAAGTCTTCTATGGCAGCTCCCGACAGAAATATGGACATGGTAAAAATCCTAACCTAATTTTATGATTGAAACTAGTATATTTATGCACAATAACGTCTGCAGCTTCACATGGCATGCTTTTTTGATATATTTGAGTAATATTAGCAAGTTACAACGTCTCGTTTGAGGACATCAGGTCTATCTTCACTGCAAACACGTAAATTCTTCCCAAGAATATTTGTCTTTATTTCTTGCCCAAATGTCCAATTTCTAGTCAAAATAAGTCTCATTACACTTAAAATACTTGTTTTTAGATTTCCATTTGTTTGAAGCACATTTTCACTAGAAATAAGTAGAATAATGTGCCAGTGGAGCAAGTTTTTTTTCCCTTGTTATAGGAAAGAAAACAATTGAAAATTATATAGGCTATAAATATAAATGATATAGAGATATAACCTAATACCCATGTTTTTACTCTGTAGCACTTTATTTCATTCAAAATGCTGAGTATATTGCAAATAAAATGTATCATATTTCTATTATTAGAACCTGACCAGGATGTGCAAGGATGCAGGGCAGGACCAAGAAAGGGAAATAGAGAAAAATAAACCCATTGTCCTCATGTGAGGCCATTGGATTTGACATAGTTCAACAGCACATGGAAAGCAAAAATGTAATTTCAACAAAAATGAGGTCCTACTGATCCCAAATAGTAAGGAGACATAAAAAATGCACATCAAACAAAAGCCCAGGTCTCAGGAGGTTATACTGGTATAGCAAACAAGCATACATTGTTGTGACATAGTGTATCACCTTAAAAGTAATTATGCCATGGCAGTCACATGAGCAGTATGGAAGGTACAGTAGACTAGCCAGTTGTATTATAAAACTTTTTCAATATGTTTTGTGTTTTGTTTCCTCTTGATTCCTAGTCCGTCTGTTGGACCAACCTGTCATGAATGTGTCCACAAGTTGTTCTCATCTTGCCTGTGGTTTCCTGTTATTTCAGTAATTCTGCAGTTGTAGTGCTTTTAGATTATTAAAAGAGGCTGATTATTACTCCTGCCTCCCACTCTGCTGCAGCTGGTTCCTCCATCTCCACCAACCTTGACAGGATTGTACTAAGATGACTGGAGTCTGAGTCAGATTACTGAGGTTTGGACGCTGATCTGTGTGCGTCATTTACTGACATGCATTATCAGACTCCAGAGCACAGATAAAGCACATGCGTAATTTGAGGTATTAGCTTATAATAAATTTAATTTTATTCTCGTTCAACAAATAATTCAATAATTGTATTCGTGCTTTCTTTTTAGTTGGATGATAATACATTTTATTCTACTGCAATCTTTCCATTTTCAGCAAAGGAAAATGTAACCATGTGATGCCCAATATAAACATGAGAATAGTAAAACAATAAAGCCTATTATAAAAATCTATTTCAGTAATATAAGATATTATATTAGTCTATAATATTAGATTAAATCAAATAATTAAGATCCAAATTGCCAGGAATTTCCTTGAGCTGGAGACATGAATCTAAGATACTGTGTTTCATATTTTGTCTTTTGAGCTAATTTAAATTTTTTAATATACATTACTGAAACACATTTTAAACCTTAATCACATTTAAAAAAAATGTGGAATTGACGCATTGTTGATGATAAGTCTTTGGGAGGGGTTATTCTGATTTCTGTTCTCGGCTCCACTGTTACGGCATCCTGGAGAGAGCGAGTTAGATCCAATGAAATTATATCCCTGACAAACACACACACAAGGGAAAACACACAAAGTATAATAAAGCGGAGCAAGAAATGTAAGAGATGAGGGAGACAAAATGCCAGGCAACAAAACTAAGATCTCCAGACAGAAGTTCCCAGCTGAAAAGTCCAGACAACAAAGGCAAAAGTGGCTTTGCTGTCCTGCCAGAAAACAGTGATGGAGCAGACAGCTCCTTGGAGAGTTAGCAGATCATGAGCCTCCGTGTCAAACGCTGAGGGGAAGAGAATTAGAATAGAGTACAGGCAGACACTAGGTCAGCCGAGACCTTGACTAGTGCTAACTGAAGTTGGGTAAAAAGCCAGCTCTCTCTTTTTATGTATTATTTTTACAATTTGAGCATAAAAAGAGTTTAATAGAAAAGCATGATTCAAATGAATATTGAGCTATAAGGTTAAACCATCTAAAAAGCTCAGAAACTATTACAATTTAATGTACAAGTTAATAGAGAATGCCAAGTTGGTGTATGTGAAATATATAAAAAAAAAAAATGGCATGTGTCATTCTTAATCATGCAGATTCCTCTCCAGCAGCAGCTTGTTGGTGTTTTAATGTAAAAAATTATTATTTATCTGAAAAATGGTCAGAAAAACTGTACTATGAGCATTAACTGGTAACTAGTGACTAGTGTCTCCGAAGGAGGTCAAATCTGATATCAGTGTTCTGTGTCTTTGTGTACGTCCTGTTTTAAAAGGAACACAATGGTTAAATTGTTCCAAAGAGGATTATAAAACAATCCCCATTCCCAAGCCAGGAAACCAACTTGCATCACGGTGCCACAAAAACGCTGCATCATGCAATTCATTATTGAGACACTGACATGGAAGCTGAGAGAAGCTGTGCTCTGGTTTTAAGGATAAAAAGCAGCAGAACTGCATAAAGCTACGATTTCAGCCACAAATTCTCTGTATAGGATTGAAACATTATTATCAGGAGAGAAAATGCATGTAATTCTTTTTCATTAGAAACAAATTAAATGTATAGCTTTAATTGCCAGAATGAGTTCACATTGTTAGTCAATATTACATCCAACTTATTTCACAATACGCTGCACCTCCAGGGAAATTGCACAGGCCATAAATGACCTCAAGGTGCCGAAAGTAATTTGGTTTTATGCACCAAGCATCAAGGACACCAGAAGGGAGGCATCTGTCCAGAACAGGCCTGAAATCCAAATAAATATGGCAAAGGTACAAATGGACAGAATAATAATCGGGGAAGTGCATGTTGCCTTGAAATGGTGCTCAGAAGAGGTTAGCATGGATGACAATGAGGAAATAGGAATGAAATGATTATTTTCACCCTCTTACCATGAAACTACACTTTCCATGGTGAGAACAAGGAAACAGTCTTTGGGTTTACCTGGCTGTGTAATGGCGACAAGGGAAACAGAGAAGTAGAAGTTGAGGACAGCCTGTCGCTGGAAATGCAACAACATTTCATAATCACTGCATGCAAATGTAGCCATGTAAGGTTTTTTTCCAAGATGTAACACTTCAAAAAGATTGTCCTTTAATTAAAAAAAAGAAAGAAAATCAAAAATATTGTCATTGATGATTAGAAACAACCTAAGTTATTACTCGAACATTACTTTCACTCAAGTCACAATGTTCAATTCCAATACAACTTTGATTTTTTTTATAAAGATCTGATTTTACAGTTCACATACACAACTATCAGTGTGTTGCATCAGAGTTTGATGTACATGCACCAGATACCATTCACCACATGTCATGAAAACTTGCCCATGTGAAAAGGTCAAGGAGGAAAAGATTGATTTTTGCCCCTGAATTAAGCACGCCTGCCAAGAAACTCAACCCCCACCCCTGCAGTAACATGCAGAACAAAAATGAGCAGTATTAGACTTTGAGCAGTCATTGCGGAAATGTTAAAGATACAACCAAGTGTCTGAGGTGTTTTTAAACATACATTAATCAAGAATATAAGCCATTGTTGTCATGAAAAGTTCTTTACTTTTGAAAGTATACTTGAACTTCCAGTTTTCGGTGTGGTTATTCACATTCCAGGGACCAGGGATGCTTTTCTCTGCAGGCTTTCAGAACGGGTCAATGATGACACGGTCAGAGCATGTTTATAGACGTAACGCTAAATAAAATTAGATATGTCACAAGTCAAACCTTAAAATCAGAACTGATTATTTGATTTTTGTATGGGGGTGGCTAATAATAATAATAATAATAATAATAATAATAATAATAAGAAGAAGAAGAAGAAGAAGAAGAAGAAGAAGAAGAAGAAGAATAAGAATAATAAGAATAATAATAATAAGAATAATACATTCTATTTTTAAAGGCATCTTTCTTGGCACTCAAGGTCGCCGTACACAACACTTTAAGAAATAAAACCAGCAGAACACATTTAAAAAAAAACATCAAAAATATTTAAAAACAGCAGAGGTAAGAAATAAAGAAGACATGAACATTAAATGAGGTAGGCAGTCTTGAACAAATTAGTTTTGAGTTGTGATTTGAAAAAAGGGAATGAGTCAATGTTTCTGAGTTGGGGTGGTAATGAGTAATGATACACAGTAGGTCTGTTCAGACATGGATACCATCAGCGTCCTCTGCACAAGTCAATGATTGATTCATTGATTTTAGTAAGGTGTGCTAGAGCAGGGAATCATCTAAAACAGTGGTCTTCAGCTCTGGTCCTCTGGGCCCCCTGTCCTGCATGGTTTAAACGTCTCCTCGCATCCACACATCTGATTCTAATTAATGGTCGTCTGCATAAGTCTGTTGATGACACAGTCAATTCTATCAGGGGGGTTGGAGCAGGGAAACATTGAAAACATGCAGGACAGGCCCCGAGGACCAGAGTTGAAGACCCCTGCTCTGAGACATTTGCAATGTATATCTTTATAGACCAAGGGTCGGCAACCCGTGGCTCTAGAGCCGCATGCGGCTCTTTAGCGCCGCCCTAGTGGCTCCCTGGAGATTTTTCAAAAATGTTTCACCTTTTTTTTCTTCTTTTTTTCCTATTTTTCTACTTTTCTTTTTTTCTTCTCTTTTTCTTTTTTCCATTTTTTCTCTTTTTTCCATTTTTCTCTTTTCCTTTTTTTCTTTTTTATGTTCTTTTTCCTTTTTTATTTTTTCTTCTTTTTTCCTTTTTTTTCTCTTTTTTTCTTCCTTTTTCCTTTCCTTTTTAATCTTACATTTCAACTTTTTTCTCAACATTTCAACTTTTTTCTCAAGAAGGTATTAATCTTGACATTTCGTCTTTTTCTCAAAATTTTGACTTTTTTCTCGACATTTCGACTTTTTTCTCGAAGTGCATAATGAAAAAAAAAACTTCCCCCAGTTATAGCTAATATAGAAACATGCAGCATGTGTTGTCTTCATTCTAAGGCTTATACAAGACTTTTCATTTTTTGCGGCTCCAGACATATTTGTTTTTTGTGTTTTTGGTCCATTACGGTTCTTTCAACATTTTGGGTTGCCGACCCCTGTTATAGACTAATACAGTAGGTAAGTACCAAGGTGTTTATCCCCAATCTGGCTCAATACTTGTGTTCTATTTGAATAATACATAATTTATTTCATTTTATTATAAAATTACCATTTTGTTTTGCTGAGTGAATATAATTTAACTTGTTGTGTATTTTATCAGGTTCAACATTTGTAAAAAGACGTTCATTGTAACTCAAGATAAATGGCCAAGATTCAGATATGTCCACAGGACAAAATCATATTTTACAAATTAAAGTTTAATATGTCAAGAAAGTGTTTAAAAAATGTGAACAAAATACTAGTAAAAGCCAAACCAAAGTTTTTACAATAACAATGAAAAACAAACATTAGACTGCCTTTACTGTATTGCGTTCATTGGAAGAAAGTCTTGGGACATGTGTGTCAGATGTAATTGCCTGGCCTGCGTCTTCTCACAGTCTGAGGCTCCGTATTTAAAAGTGGAGCACATAGTGAGACTTCTTCCAACTCAGCAGTAACATATACTGACCCATATGAGCCCACATCACATTGTTCATTAAACAGAATGACATCAGTGCCGTTGGGTATTAGTTTCAGAGCTGAAAATTTAAACTGACCACAGCCAAAGTTCATTGTCTATATGTATGTGATGTTTTTTCACTCTCTGGTGAAAGAACTAAGATATTTTCCTTGCAACATTAAGATCAGATTCAGAATCAGAAATAAGTTTATTGCAGAGTTTTGTAATAGTATGTTTTAATGGCTTTAATAGTATGTAATAGTATTATCATGAATTTGTATTTAAAATAGTCATGTAATGCTATTTTTTAGAACTATAATATATATCAGTCTCTTGTACCTCTATTGGCACACAGCATTTCGCAACACTAAAAGCCTTTAAGAAAAATAAATACTGAGGATCACAAGGAGGTGCTCTTCATGAAAATGAGTGAAGTCGATTCAAGTGTTTTGTTTTTGTCTGCTTTTTTGCAGGTTCAAAGAGGGGTACAGCTAATGGCTCATCAATAGTATTTGCTGCTGCTCAGACGTTTTCAGTAAATGACTTCCTCTAATCTTTCCTGTCACATTGAACCAGAATCAGACTTAAAATGTGGAACTGGATAGTGAAACAAACCGTGACAACAAAGTCTACGGCTAGATTTCTCTGTTCGGGAAATACTATGACGATTAAACCACCATTGTGTAACTTTGTTGATTATGCTGTCGTCTAGTTCCTTACTACAGTATTTATACGTTTTTCAGCTGCAGCGTATTCTGGGAAGTAGGGTTAAAATGTTTACACTAAAATCCACACACATTCTGGTTGCCAACTCAACAAAGATCGTTTACTTCTAAGCTTCAGGTTTTGCAACGTCACCATCCAGATTTTTGAAGATGGTATTGGCCTTGTTGATAAAAGAATCCTATGGAAGTACATGAAAATGCAAGTAGTCACATTTCCCTTGCTGGCTGGCTAAAAAAAGAACTAACAAAAAACTACATCCCCTGAGCCAACTTTTCCTATATATATATATATATATATATATATATATATATATATATATATATATATATATATATATATATATATATATATATATATAATATAATAATTTTTGTATTAACTCGACACCCAAACGTAGATGAGCTGATAGCTAAATAGTATCAAGTGCACATAATAAGTCAATTCTCTGCAACCCTGGGAACTGTACAGTATATGTCATGTCTAATGTTTCTGTTTGAGTATCTAATCGTGCTTTTCTTGGGGTTTTACTGGTTGTTTTTTTTAGCTTTGGCTTTGTTTGTTAGTACTTCCTGTTTTATTTTGACAGCCTGTCTTGGTTTCACTAGTCAGAGTTAGACTTCCCCTGTGGTTTTGCGCCTGTGTCTCAGCACCTTTGAGTATTTATTTTCTTTTCTTTCCCTTCTTCCCAGCTGGTCCGTCTGTTTTCATGTAGTCTGTTTGCCTGTGTGTCTCAGTCACTACCCAGTCAGCAGTTGCATTTTGTGGTTTTCTTTGTTTTCTAGTGGAGGCCTTTTGCATTTATTTTTGGATTCCTGCCTATGTCGTGTTTTTTGACTGGTACTCCTGTCGCCACACACGTTTAAGCTCCTTATAACAGTATATCATTTATTACACATAGAAAAGAATCATTTGGCTGTTTTAACGTATGCAAGCTTGTTTTCATTATCACAAAAATGGCAAGTTGAATCAAAATTATGATGTAATAAAATAGATCATACAAACATCAAAAAACAAAGACAATTGAAATACTTCCTAAGAATGTTTGCGTCATGTATAATAAATGGGAGCTGTTTTATTTCTGCTCTTTTAGTAAAAGAAGATTGCTGGCAACAATGAGCATAAGAAACAATGTACCATTTATTTACGAATGGAGTCTCTGCATCATGCACAATTATTATGGGTGGGAATGTTCTGAATCATGCAAAGGGGGAATCACGATACCAATGTAAATATAGTGATGATCCTAAAATTATCACCACAAAGACACATGAAACAATGAAAATCAATGTCTATTATGTGTCAACGATTTAACTTTCTATTGTGTTTTTGTTTTTCTTTATCCAAATTCAAACAATGAGTCAGTCTCGACCCACATATTCATGGTTCTTTGATTAGATTGATCAAAGTTTTCCGATAATAGATGGACAAAGACTGCTATTCATTCAATCATCCATCATATACTTTTAGAAAGCGCCCTCCCTTTTTCTATGTATGACCTCTTGACTATTATTGTTATTGTTATTATTATCATTGTTATCAACTGACCAAGGTTTTCTTTTCTTTTAAATCATACACCGTGCACTATAATCCAAACGTCCATACAGGAATGTTATGTAAGTAAGGGGTGGGAAATTTGTCAAAAGTGTGAGAATGAACAAGCATGCTCATTTTTCTCTTTGTGGGGTGTCCCGCATCTGACACCTATTATCAGCTGAGATAAGCTCCAGTCTCCTGGAACCGCAGAACAAAATTAGACAAAGAGAAAGGATGGAAGGATGGACGGATGGATATTCAGTGCCAATGCATTCAATAGCTGTTAAGATTATTCACCCTGAGCAAAATGAATAGATAGATCAAAAGTCAATGCTGCTGATGTGGATGAAAACGTTCACTTTGCACAAAATAACCCTTCGTACAATACAGTATAATGCCCTGAGGGTACGTTAGATATTTAACTCTATTTCAGAATCAAAATCATTGCAAACACTGATATATGGCAATCACATATTAAGCTGTTAGAGTACACAAATTTAAAACTGAACACGTACTAGTTAGAGAATTAGATTCTCTAGTCATTAAATTCCATAATTTGTTTTAGATGCAATTCATTCATTCCCAAGTGCAGATGGGAAACATAATAATTATAACATCCTTGCTGTGATACATACTAATCAATTTTGAGGGTGTGGCTTATTTTCAGTGCCTCCTGCAGTTTTAAGACTTTCACATAAGGCACTATGCCATTCCTCTGACCTTCAAGTTCACGACCACACCTTTACTCAGTGTACTCTCCGATGCTTTTCATTTTTTTGATTGATTGTATAGAGTTTTATTCCCCATCAGTCAAACATACGTATTTCATAACCTCTGTAAACCTGAAAAATGTTGGAAATGAGAAAACTTCCTTCAAAAACAAAGTGAAACCTTCAGCTTTCATATTCTCCCATTTGAAAAGAATAGCAATGCACAAAAAGTGAAGCAGGGGAGAGAGAAATCAAAGCTGTACTCAGCGTGACAGCCCCTCACTATCACTTGTGTTGAATTATGTG
The DNA here is from genome assembly GCF_033807715.1 of Cololabis saira. Classification (NCBI taxonomy): domain Eukaryota; kingdom Metazoa; phylum Chordata; class Actinopteri; order Beloniformes; family Belonidae; genus Cololabis; species Cololabis saira. The sequence continues at coordinate 11,992,965 of NC_084596.1, read as the reverse complement.
TCTGTTTTAATAGGTGCAAAGCTTTGTTGGATGTCAAGGAAATCTCAGTGTTGTTTATTGTGAATATAATGCTGAAGGACAGCAGATAGAGAAGGAAAAATCATCATTTTATGTACCGTATAGCTACTGACTTTTACTCGGTCCACATTTAATCTGGCCGGAATGTGGATGGAGCATGAATAAAGAGGTTGGTGACCTCATTTAGGGAACGATTTCAAAGATATCATCAGCTACTCTATGGGCGCAAGCTTCTGATGGTCGCTGGAAGCGTTGAGAAGGCTTTTATGCTTTGTTAATAGACATTACAGAAAGATAGGCTGTGCTGGAACAGCCAAGCCTGGAGTTTGGTTCAACGCACTATGCTAATATAGTGTTCAGTCTTGGCTCCGCCGAAGCGGCCTCTCTTATTTTCTTAAGTGGCGGCATCTTATTTAGTGCCGCAGCTCTTAAATAGCATTGTCTGTGGGAGGGGTTTTTTCTTCTTCTTTTTTGTCTTGTCTCATAAATTACTGTCAAAGCAAGATCATATGAAAAAGCTCTCAAGCTCAGGTTCATTCCAGTTCATGTCCAAGAGCTGGGACACACATTTATTATAAATGTCCTCGTTTGTTTTGCCTCCGTTCATAAATAAGAACTATGCTTTCCAAAAACAAATGTATGAAATGAATGAATTAACAACCTAGGTTTTGAGTATAGCTCAAATGCAACATACTTATGTACTTGTGCACACGATAGCCCCCAAAAAGAACAATACTGGTAGACTGGAGGTAGCTCACTTTTTAAAAGGAAAAATATTTGAAAAAAACTATCAAATATATTGCTTCCTGTAACTGCTGCACAGCAATTTCCCTCGGGACAAATAAAGCATTTTGAATCTTGAATCGTGAAGGGTGTGCTTCCTTTTCAGGGAATCACGCCTGTCAGCCTTTTAAAGTCTATCCAGGCATTGTTGAAAAAGAAAGTCCAGTTAATAGTTGAACCTTTGATTCAGGAGGAACAAGGCAGGTTCCCCTCTGGAACTCTAAACCAGCTACCCGCATTATAGTCCAGGGGCCAGAGCCCAAAATGTCACTGGTCAGTACCACTCAAGGTGACCAAACTTGCTTATAATCTTTGAAAAGATCCATGTCTATAGATGATATTCTGTTATGATAACCCTTCCTGAGTGGCAGCTGGATCATAGTTATCAGCTCATGAAGTTACCCCCACCCCCTTCAGAAAATTAAATTTTAGATGCTGCTGCATATCCTGGTTTAGACTCATGTACAGGATCTGTCAATGTGTCACTATATTGTCTTTGGTATCATTTTAAAGGGGATCTTTTAAGCATTCATTCAAGCTAAGATGTGATCTGTTGTTCCTAGGTGACACAGGGATAAAAGATAGTTATCATTTAGGCGGAAATTGTGTAAAAATGTGGGTTGTTTATAGTTTAAAGAGCTGCAGTGACCTCTATGTTGGTCAGAAAGATTCACATCTTAGCTTGAATGAATGCTTTCAATTATGTCATAGCTTCAGCTGCTCATTATTTTTTACTTCCAACACACAAAAATATGAGCGCAGGTCATCAGTCTTATCATGCTGCTCCTGCGTGTCGTCATGCATCAAGTTATTTTAGTTTAAAGGTCAAAACTGCATGATAATCATACAGGAATCAAATGTGGAAAGACCACAAGTGTGATTTTTGTACATTTCTCACCTGCTACAATTGTGTCATTTTATTTACTTATTTATATATTTTATTATATCATAATATATTTTTATATTCCTCCTGTTAAATGTCAATGACTTATTAAACTGAAACATTAAACTTATTTATTGAAGTCGCCATGTATGAATGGGAAAAGTTGTTTGTTTTTTTGCAGACTTCTGTCAGTGAACCCTCCCACACCAGTCATGTTATTTTTGCATAAGTGTATCAGAAGTGTTACTTTGTGCTCAATGTGCTCAATTTACTGGAAAAAATAAAATAAAATCAGATTTCCGTCTGATTTAGTCACCAATCAAGCATCCCTAATTGGAATTAGAAGTCGTTGCCAAGACAAAGCCGCAAATAAATCAAAAAATAAATGTTTTGGCAACGTGCTATGATACCAAAGACAATATTGTGAAACATTGACAGATATCCTGTACATGAGTCTAAACCAGGATATGCACCAGCATCTAAAATGTAATTTTCTGAACTTCATGAGCTGATAACTATGATCCAGCTGCCACTCAGGAAGGGTTATCATACCAAAATATCATTTACAGACATGGATCTTTTCAAAAATTATATGCAAGTTTGGTCACCTTGAGTGGTGCTGATATCTGGCCTGGCCCATGGACTATTAGGGGGCATAGAAGTTTGCCCAACCGGTCCACATGGGCTTTGTGTACTTGGATAAGGCATTTGACCATGCGCCTTGGGATATTCTATGTGGTCCACTGGTACGAGACATTCTATCTGTACAGGAAGGGGGCAATAGTTGGTTCTGCATTGTCAGGAGAGAAAGTGGGAGTTGAAATTCAGTCACTGATTCTGTTCATAACTTTTTTGGACAGAATTTCTTGGCACAGCCGGGAGGGAAAAGAGAGTCCAATTTGGCAGCTTAAGGATTCAATCTCTGCATTTTTTTCCAGATAATGTGGTGCTGCGGCGCCATGTAGCCGTGAATCTCTCATTGGCGTAGTTCAAAGCTGACCTGGAAGTGGCAGGGATGATAATCAGCAAGTCCAAAAATGAGACCAAAGATATCAGGCAGAAAAGAGTGGATTGCCCCCTCTGGCTTGGGGACGGGACGCTGGCTCAAGTCCAGGAGTTCAACAATCTCTGGGTTCTTGTTCAACAGTACAGGAAGAATGAAACAGGAGACTGGCATGCGGATCAGTGCCGTGTCTGCATTAGTGCGGACTAGTACCAGTAGAACATTGTATAAGGAGATTCTCAGAGACTGCGTTTACATGCAGTCAATAACCCTTTTAAAACCCGAATATTGGCAGTAACCCAAATTTGCACGGCCATGTAAACACCAATAACCCCTTTGAATAACCCGAATTTGCTCATATTCCGATTTTTAAAAACCTGAATATGACCCCTGGGTTACTCCTTTTAAAACCTGAATATTCGGTCATGTAAACGCCAAACGGAATATCCCCATCAAACGGAACAGGAATTTGTTTTCTGCGCATGTTCTGTTCACAAGGAATCCTGGTCTTTTGAGTCCAGGAAGTTCTTATAAACACGGAGAAACGCAAGACCACGCCACACTTGAGGAGGAGACTAATCACTTCATAAATTTAATGAAGGATATGAACATTTTGGCATTTGTAGACGGTAGAAAGTACGGGGATAGCGAGATTTACAAGAAGGTGAGAGAAAAGTTGCGCGAAGCAGCATTTGTTTTGAATTTGGATACAGGATGAAGAAGCAGAAATGACGCTAATTGCGTCATGATGTTCTCCGTGCGTCGCCGGTTTGATCCAGATATCCCGAATGATTAATCACCATGTAAACAGGGATAACCCTGTTTGCTCACGCATGTAAACGGAATATTCCGAATGTCTCATTAACCGGAATATTAGCAATAACCCGGATTTTGACTGCATGTGAACGTAGTCAGAGTAGAGTCGTAGCTCCTCAACATCAAGAGGAGCCAGCTGAGGTCGTTTTGGAATCCAGTTAAGATGCCTCCTTGGGGAGGTATTTTGGGCATGTGAAAGAGGGCAGAGGCCAGGCCTGGGAACGGCATGGTACTGCCCCGAATGCGCTGGAGGTGGTCGCTGGAGAGGAGGAGGTTTTGGGCCTTTCTGTTAGGCTGCTGCTCATGTAAACCAAACCCGCATAAGCAAAAGTGGATTGATGGATGGATAAAGAACAAGAAGATGAATAAGGAAATAAATCAGATGATAAGATTTATTTTTTTTAATGATATGGTACATCTGGGAAAGCACACATCCGTGATGATGTCATAATCCAGTCATGTTGATATTTTTCAAGTAAATACCAAAGCTGCATCCTGTCATTATGAGTTCCTTGGATACTTTGCATCAATTCAGAGAAACAGAGCTGGGGGATTGGCTGATGAAGTCAGTGAATGACTGGTTGAATATTAGTTGACAACTACTGTTAATGTCTTCTTAGGTTTTAAAGCACATCAAAACCCATTGTGTATCAGTGAAGGGAGTTAATTTGTGGAACAACTGTAAAGATGTAATTCACCAAGTAAGTTCAAACGAATCTTTAAAAACAATACTCTGTATGGATACAAAACGGAAATGGACACATGAACTGACAGCCAATGACCAAAGTGCCTTGCTCAGCTGAACCACTTTTTCTTTTTCTTTTCCTTTATGCTTTTCTTTAGTAGTTCTGTGAAATGAATACATTGTAAAAACAGAACATTAGAAGGGGTAGGACTAGAAAAGTTTTTTGAAACTTCATCCTAAACCTTTCAAACAGGAAATATTTATTTACATATAGATTTGTCTCTTTAATTTGCTTTGTTTTGCTTATGGTTTTCTTTTTTCTTTTTTTCGGTATATACATTTTATGTATTCTGATTATTTTGTTTTTGTTTTAACCTGTTTGAATGAATAATTAAATGAAATGAAAAATGAAAGCACATTTTCTTTCTTTTAAAAAGTTGACGCACTGCTTTATTTTCCACAATTTTGAGTGCTTTTGAAAACAAAAACACTTTATAAAGTAGAGATTAACTGAGCAAAGAAAATAAATCCTTGAGGAAAATATCTTTAGTCATGTTTTTTTATTATTTTTATCATCAGCGACTAACTTCAGACTTTCATTCAAGAGTGCAAAATATCTTGTGTCTATTTATGCCATCAAATTACTGACTATAATTAGCTTGTCTGCATTTTCTGTGTGACACCACTTGTACCACAGAGAAAAGTTTTACAGCTGACTTGACAGCTCGGTATGCACAAGTGATTCTGGCTCGCTCTAACCAGTGGGAGGGTCAAAGGTTGCAGAACCACTTCCACAGATGTTGTTTCCCTTTCTGTGTGTAACTGGATATCTACTTGTGCCACTGATAGTCCCAGAATATCAGGATGTCGGACATA